>NC_090742.1:107815408-107890408 GCF_036898095.1 Palaemon carinicauda
TACTCCGAGATTCCATTATCGGGAGATGGCCTTACATTTCCTGAATTTGTGGCTTACATAATAAACTTACCAAGTGGTTATTTCGATGAGCATTGGAAATCATATGCTGACAGCTGTTATCCATGTGCTATTCAATATGATGTCATTGCAAAATATGAGACGATGGCAGAAGATTCTAAGAGGTTTCTTAAACTTATAAATGCTCCTTCTGATCTCCACTTTCCCAGATATACACCAAGCAACACTTCTAAAATAATTGATGCTTATATGGCTACACTGTCCACCCATCAAAGAAAAATTCTTTATTCTGTATATGAAAAAGATTTTAAAATGTTCGAATACCGTGAACTTAAAAATTAAAGGAAAGAAAGAATCGGAAACATACATATCAAAATATTTAATGAAAACTGTAAACAAGCAATCAAGATATTTGCAAATGACTTATAAAACACTATAGGGCCTAAAGAAAAAAAAAATCCTTTGTCTCTTTATGTAAAATCTGATCACATGCAATGGACCACCTAAACTTTTCTAAATGTTGTAGTACTGTATTCATAAATACTATGGCTACAGTTTACAGAACAATTATATTACATAGAAATATAAATAAGTTTTATTTAGCAATTACAATAAAAGCTATCTACGTCCTCTTCCTCCTCCCCGCCCTCGGCTACCTCTTCCACCTCCTCTCCCACCTCTAGGACCTCCTCTACCACGGCCCCCTCTCCCTCGCCCTCTACCACGTCCACTTTCTTGAGATGCCCTATGCTTCTCAACAAGTGGAAAAAGTGTACTGCAGCAGAAAATACACCCATTAGCAGTTAACTGTCCATCTTTGAGCTTGCTTTTGCCCTGTAAATAAATTCAGAACCAGTCAAAATTTTTAGTTTTTCTACCCCTCCATACATAGTATTGATGGTTATGAAAAACTGTTACCAGCATATACTATCTTCATAATGATGAAATACAAAAGCTATAATTGACAAAAAGACCTAAAAAAAACAGTACAAGGCGAACAGCTATAAACTTCATATATATTAAAAAAATGAAAGTAATTTTTCTTACCTCTCTATACTCCACTGTGACACATTGTGATCCACAGTCTTCACAAACATCTTCCATGACTTGCACTCGGCTGGCTTTATCAAATAAGTTGATGATAACATCACACCTAATAAAAAAGAAAATTTCAATGTAAATTAGTGCACCCAGTCTAATGGCTAATTAAAAATCCCTTCCAAAATGTACTTAAAGTTAATACAAAGCAAAAGATTTACCTTAAGGTAGTTTACTACTACATACTGAAAGGTTCCACATCCCACAGAAATCTATGAAAATATATCCAATAGCTCAAAGCAACTTAACCCCTTCCCTACGATGATGTCGTAATATGTCAAAACAGGCTTGGTGATAAAAATGGTGACATCCGGATATGTCATTATTACTATTATTATTATTATTATTGTTATTATTATCATCATTACAAGCTTTAATGTAAATCATGTGAAGGTTAAATTACTCATGTATTCTACAAAAGATTATAGGACATGGTTGTGTATGACACACAATTCACACTTGAGAAATCTCATTATAAAAATCTCCTCCTCTCCCTGATATAATATTATTTATAATATCATATATAATATTTTAGATAATATTATAATATTATATCAGGGAGAGGAGGAGATTTTTATATAAATATATATATATATATATATATATATATATATATATATATATATATATATATATATATATAAATATATATATATATATATATATATATATATATAAATATATATATATATATATATATAAATATATATATATATATATATATATATATATATATATATATAAATATATATATATATATATATATATATATATATATATATATATATATATTTATTCAAGGGCAGTGCCATCCTAGTCTTCAGTCATAATGGCCCACAGGTTCTTAATGGGATCTAGATCTGGTGATTTGGCAAGCAGTCAATGATTTCAAGCTGACCTTTAAACTCATCCTAGACGGATGTCAAGGCTGTAATAAATATAATAATTGTCAAGGATGATAGTTTTTAACGTATTCCTGTTAAACCGGTTGAGATTTTGTGGTAAACCAAGCCCATATTTATAAAATTCATGATAGTTAAGCCTAATTAATGGAAAACCATGTTTATAACCATGCAGATATACAAAAACCTCCATTTTTAATAACAAATATATTTCCTTGATTATAGAAATAGGCCTAACCATTTAGCCAAAGCATTTAGCGCATATAACTTTGGATTTCGTTTTTTTTTTTTTTTTTTTTTTTTTACACCAACTCGTGTCCTATGGCAATGCCCAAGACTAGAGAACAAGCCTTTGACTTTGGAGTGTCCTCCTAGAAGAGCTGCTTACCATATCTAAAGAGTCTCTTCTACCCTTACCAAGAGGAAAGTGACCACTGAACAATTACATTACAGTAGTTAACCCCTTGGGTGAAGAAGAATTGTTTGGTAATCTCAGTATTGTCACATGTATGAGGACAGAGGAGAATGTGTAAAGATTAGGCCAGACTATTCGGTGTATGTGTAGGTAAAGGGAAAATGAACCGTAATGAGAGAAGGATCTAATATAATACTGTTTGGCCAGCCAAAGGACCCCATAACTCTCTAGTGGTAGCATCTCAATGGGTGGCTGGTGCCCTGGCCAATTTACTACCAATTAATAATGCACTATGATATTAAATATTTGTCTCGATATTGCTCGAAGTATACTGTACAGAGGTAATGTTGGTAGCCTTGTGTTGAACGCAAATTTCAAAGTTTCGTTTCTATAGTTTGAACTAATTACTATAATTTAAAATACAGTCATACCTCTCTTCAGGAAAGAATCTGCTTACGAAATTTTCATGCGGCGAAACGAGATGAAGATTTTTCTGACTCACATTGCAGGTTGTTTCCACAATAGAAAATGTATTTCTCTATAGTAAGGGTAACTATAATGGTATAGTACATATGGTACTGCATATTTTGTATATGTACAGTATTTTACTGTATGTACTGTATTATTTTCCATTTATTATTGCATTTTGTTCTTATAATTACTTAATTTATAGGTATTAACAGTTAGATTAGGTATATTGAATGGTTCAAATTATTTTGCTATTTAGTATTTCATTGTGGTTATACTGTAGCTTCATTATAAAATTTAATGTGGTGTTTTTGTAGGGTTTGGAATGAATTAGGTGATTTACATGTAAAATGTCTCATAACATGAAATTTTCATGAAATGAAAGCCACTCCAGAACGAATTAATTTTGTGTTGTGAGGCATTACTGTAATTACTATTACAGTAATTTTTTCTTATGATTATTCTAAATATCATAGATTTGATATTTGTGCATCATATGTTAGCTTTATTTTGTTTGATAAGAGCTTCCAATGTAAGAAAAAATAAGTTTTTGAGATACGTGTTGTAGTTGCTGATTAGTGAATTTTAAACAAAATCCTCTGAATTTTGTTGCTTCAGTTTCGACACTGACTGTACACCTAGCATAATTATTAAATGGAGCCAAAGTTCTTTGAAGAACTTTTATGATTTTTGGATTTGCTTAGATATATCTCACTCCCCCACACAAGGAGTTTGGGAAAAAGACTCTTTCGTATATAAATACAGAACAGCTACAAGCTGAGTGATCTTACCTGTTAACCAGATCAAGTTCAGCTAGTGAGGTCTAGATGCTGTACTTTAGCTCAAAGTGAGGGGAAGATTAAAAGGAAAAGGGAGGTCAGTCTCTTTTCTTTCATCCAACATTAATTCATAATCTCTGCCTTTGATCAGAAGTTAATGGTCCTGTGAAAGGAGCCAAGGTACTTGAACCACCTACTGTGCAGCTACAACAGATCCCAAGGAGAAAGAATCCAAGGACCTGTGGATCACATTCCGTAGGCAGTAAGCAGTGAAAAAAGTCTGCCATCTCCAAACTTCTGTTTAGAGTACCTGCACTACTGAGAAACTTCTTATAAGGTAAAGAGGCACCAAAGCCTCCAATGTCATGATCTTCTATTCACGCTCTTCCCATGGAGGAAACTGAGGAAGGAGAAAAAGATCGTGAGATCACTTCTCTGAGCCAGAACAAAATCATGTTTCTGGAGATACTCTTCTTAGTTCTATCTGTACTGACAAACAAGTTTTGCAGTTGAGGTCTTACAGCCTTTGTACACTTTAGGTAGCTCCCTAGTGCTCTCACAGGACACAAGCAGACGATAAGGATCATTGGTTACCTCACTAAGACTCGAGATCTGAAAAAATCTAGGATCTGAAATGGAATGGGCATTGGCTAAAAAGTTTGGTACGAATGAGAACAAGACCTACCTCCACCCCCTTGAATGAGTGATGTTGAAGGAGAAACCATGAAGTTCGCTGACATGTTTAACAGAGGCTAAAGCGAGCAGGAACACTATTTTTAAGGTAAAGTCTCTGAGCTGCCTGCCTTGACAGTTCAAGGAACATAAAACTATAACTACATTTCAGGCTGGAGGTCTCACTTGAACTGGAGGGAAGACCTGCTTGATATAAGCATAGATATTTCATCCAAAGAAGAAAGACATACTCCCTTTAGACTAAAGACCTGGCTTAAGGCTGAGATATTCTTTTACCGCTGAAATGGAGCAGAGTGTCTCATTGTGTAGGTATAAAAACGTCAGCAATCAATGGTATAGAGGCTACGAGAAACCTCTCCCACAACACCAACCATAGAGGAATACCCAATTAGCTTGATACACGGCTGTTGAGGACTTGCAAAGATACCTAGCCCTCTCTTTTGCAGTTTGTCAAGAAAAGCCTCTTTCCAAGAGAAGATACTGGATAACCTCCACGTGTGAAGCTGAAGGGATGATACTGCATTGTGGAAGATCAGGGCATAGTGTCAGCATAGCAGGCTGGAAAGAGGATGCAACTCCTTCAGAGTTTCTGCCAGCAGAAGTAGAAGGTTCGGGTGTCATAGTGTCATTTCGAGGGTGTCGCTTGGTCTCTGGAAGAGAATCATCGTCTAGCATGCTAACATACAGTTTTCTTAGGATTGATTGATTGATTTGGAGTTAACTAGCATCTTGATATATAAGGTCATTGACGCTGAGCTCGCCTGCCCTTAGAGCACTGTGGAGTGACGCTCCTTGTCTGTCTAGGGGAAAACGGCCTAGATATCTCAGGAAAATATCTCCTAGTACATTTAGGTGTGATGCACCTTCAGCGCTCAGCTGAAACTCACCAAGCATGCTCTGTGATGACATGTGTAGCGTGATCTGAAAGCATGCGCTTAGCACGTTCGAAGGAGATGAACTGAAAATTCCACTGGAAGAGAGTGAAGCAAGTTCAGGGAAGGTGCGTTCTGAAACGCTTCTGGAGGTTGGTGAGCCTCATCTGGAAGGTAGCCTTCTGGACGAGGAGCGCTTGGATAGTGAGTGCTGGGGTAAGGTTGGTTGGGATAAAGTATGGACTAGAAGGCGAGACAACTTCTACAGCAAGGTAGTAAGTTGGCCAGGGCACCAGCCACCCATTGAGATATTACTGCTAGAGACTTATGGAGTCCTTTGACTGGCCAGAAAGTACTACACTGGATCCTTCTCTCTCGTTACAGTTCAGTTTCTCTTTGCCTACACATACCAAATACTGTAGTCTGGCCTATTCTTTACATATTCTTCTCTGTCCTCATACACCTGACAACACTGAGATTACAAAACAATTCTTCACCCAAGGGGTTAACTGCTGCACTGTAATTGTTCAGTGGCCACTTTCCTCTTGGTAAGGGTAGAAGAGACTCTTTAGCTATGGTATCCAAAATCAAACTATTGTTCTCTAGTCTTGGGAAGAGCCATAGCCTCTATACCATGGTCTGCCACTGTCTTGGGTTAGAGTTCTCTAGCTTGAGGGTACAATCGGGCACACTATTCTATCTTATTTCTATTCCTCTTGTTTTGTTAAAGTTTTTACAGTTTATACAAGAAATATTTATCTTAATGTTGTTACTGTTCTTAAAATATTTAATTTTTCCTTGTTTCCTTTCCTCACTGGGCTATTTTTCCTGTTGGAGCCCCTAGGCTTATAGCATCCTGCTTTTCCAGCTAGGGTTGTAGCTTTGCAAGTAAAAATGATTATAAAATGTCCAGCTGGAGCACATCGATGTACAGTGCTTGTAGGATTGAGGTGCAAAGGGGTGATGTGGGCTCTGAAGAAGCGCTCGCTGGTGACGCACGCCTGGAAGATTTGCATGGGGGAAGAGTTGGTCATGTGTCTGTGTTAAACGTGAACCGGAATCTCCAATCTTTTTCTGAATCTGATACATCAATTTCTGTTTTAATTGATACAAAACGAAGTTGGAGAGTTGAGGTGTGTAAATTGTTTTGGAAATAGCCACTTTTCCAATTTCATAGAATAAGAGACTTCTGAACTTATCTTAATTCAAAAGAGTATATATCTGGTCAATAAGGTCGCTCAAAGATTAAAAAGGTGATGCTTCTTCGCTTTCATCGTCTGTCTCTTAGGTATTATCTTTTCATTTTCCAGTCCTGCAGGAGAAGTCATGTCAAAATCAGCTGATCTTTAGGATTGTTTACCATTTGCATAGAGGGTGGTTGTAGGAGCGCACAGATTTGTTTTCATTTGGGATGTACTAGCACCTACATTATCCTTGGTAATGTTATTGAGATGAGCTAGTGGCCAAGCTTGGGAGCAAACTTGGTATACTGTTGTCTGAAACATGATAAAAATGATAAATTTTAGTTGAATCTTTATCCACCTCTTCAGGTTACAAAGGAATCATACAATATGCCACACCATCCATATAAGTAATAAGAGACTGATGTGATGTGCTTACTTTACAAGTGGAGGGATATTGGGATCAAGATAACCCTCTTGGTCTTCTACCTCACAATCTAATATTCTTGTAGAGCGACTAGGATTGCGGTTTTACAAGGGTTTAACAGCAGGAGGTACTAAAGTATTTAAAGATGTTGAGGCTCTGTTGGAGGTTTTCGAATCCGAAAAGCGCAACATACTTTCATATCCCTTATGTTATTAATATTAGATTGATCTGGGAGGGGGCTATGTTAAGCAATGAGGTGTGAATGACCAAAATTATCCTTGTTAAGGGAGAATTCACTGGACTTCTGAAGTTTAAGAAAGGAAGCAAGTGATGTCAAGAGCTTATGAAGCTCATCACTATTGAAAGACGACTGAACTTGTGTTTTGTACAAAAGTAGAGGCATGTTATTATCTTCACATATCTGCTATAATCAACTAGCCTAGTTTTACCCTTTAACTAACCCCAAAGTTCCTCTTGTGGTTGGAACTGTTAACTTGATTGCTAACCATGAGTGTTAGAATGATGCACACTCTTCACAACAGTTATTTAAATCAAAGTACTGCCCCAACACAATACACAGAGAGAATGCGGATCATGATCTCAAAATAATTTTGCGAATATTCCAGGCAATAATTACTAACTAAACCATTGGAAGCCATCTTAATGCACAGTATGCAAACAATATGGAGAGCTTTTGATCACTGCCGGTCGGGTAAATAAAAAATTTAAAGATTTGCGAGATCTGAAATTAGGATAAACTGTGTACTATCATAGCTATTACTGAATGGTGTATATGACCCCTTAGTTACCATTTGAGCATTTAGGTTAGGGGTGAAGCTGAGTACTGTATGTTAGCCTTGAAATACTATGCTAAGCTGATTTCTAAGCTACCCCAAAAAAAGTTAACGGAATTAAAATCCCAATATGAATAACAAAAATCAAACTAGTTAAGCTGTATCAGGCAGGACCAGAGTTACCATTTAAAGAGGATTCACTGAATTTCTGAACTTGAGCAAAGGAAGCTACCTATTTCCAGAGCTTATGAACCTCATCACTATTCAAAGTTGACTGATTATGTGAATTATATAAGGGTAGAAGCTTATTATATTTGTCATCTCTGCTATAAATAACCTTTAGCTATTTATTAGGGGTATTAATTTCGGTGAAGCTGAAAGGACGAGCAATTAAAATTTAGCGAGGATTAACTAACTATCCCGCTAATTAGCGGGCGTAGGGGGGTGAAGGACTTCAAGGGGGATAGGGTTGGCTGGTAAGTTTGTATAAACAGCTAAAGGTTTGTATCGTTAGGAAAAATACAAATTATCTCCAAATTTGTCATTTGTACCATAACTGGAATACAAACCTATGCTATTTATTAGGGGAGACACACCCACTAGGGGGTTGGACATCCCTGCAAAACTGGCTTTTGGCTTTACCCAGGGGATCCTTGTTTTGAATAGGTAGGTATAAAAAAAGAGGAGTCCCTACACCTCGTTAAAACCTTGCTATGCAAGATCTACAGCCTACACAAGCTGTGTGTTGAGATAAGCAGTGTGATCTGTGCCAAAATGAAAAAACCAGAGGTTCCCATGCAGTATACAGTTGGTCCTCCTTTATTGCAGTTTCTTTCTTTGTGGTTTCAGTTTTACGTGACCAAGAACAACGCAATAACTATTAAATAAAAGTTCTCTTATTCATGATAAAATTTCCGCTGCCTGATGATTTCAAATAGCCCCCTTTACACAGGGAGTGATTCGTGCCACTACCTATCTCTCTACCCAGCTGGTCCTAGCTCTCACTGTATACTGTATATCCATTTACTGTGGAAAGATCACAGCTATATTTGATATAAAAAAGGATTTTGATGAAACAGGTGTTTCCCTTAACTCTATCCAAAATTAATACATATAATATTCACATTTTAGTATCCACAGTATTTATAAATAAAAAATAGAGAATTATAATCTTATGCATTGTTTACATTCAAGTCAGCTGATCAACCATGCATGGTACGCCGTCAACCTCAATTTTTGGATCAAATAAGGCATGCTACCGAAGGATATTTCATATTCACTAAAAGAAAGGATTATTACTTCATCTATCATTTTCCAATTAGCATACCAATTTCAATAGTTTTATTCTAAATACTTCTCTCATATTTTATTTACTTGTACTCTTAATTTTAATTGCATAAAGTTAGCCAGAGTTTCATTCATGTTACTGATGCACGATATTTCAGTTTTTAGTTCTGTGGTGCTTGATTATAAAGCTTAATAGGTAGTAGGTTGGCCAGGCCACCAGCTACCCATTGAGATACTGCTGCTTGAGAGCTATGGGGTCCTTTGGCTGGCCAATCAGTATTACATTAGATCCTTCTCTTTGGTTACGGTTCATTTTCCCCTTGCCTACACATACACCAAATAGTCTGGCCTATTCTTTACACATTCTCCCCTGTCCTCATACACCTGACAACACTGAGATTACCAAACAATTCTTCTTCACCCAAGGGGTTAACTACTACACTGTAATTGTTCAGTGGCTACTTTACTCTTGGTAAGGGTAGAAGAAGCTCTTTAGCTATGTTAAGCAGCTCTTCTACGAAAACACTGCAAAATCAAACCATTGTTCTCTAGTCTTGGGTAGTGCCATAGCCTCTGTACCATGGTCTTCCACTGTCTTGGGTCAGAGTTTTCTTGCTTGAGGTACACTCAGGCACACTATTCTATCTAATTTCTCTTCCTATTGTTTTGTTAAAGCTTTTATAGTTTGTATATGAAATATTTATTTTAATATTGTTATTGTTCTTAAAATATTTAAATTTTAATTGTTTCCTTTCCTCGCTGAGCTACTTTTCCTGTTGGAGCCCCTGGGCTTATAGCATCCTGCTTTTCCAACTAGGGTTGTAGCTTAGCAAGTAGTAGTAGTAATACTAATAATAATAATAATAATAATAATAATAATAACAATAATAATAATAATAATAATAATAATGATAATATAGGGATATTTATTTTAATGTTATTCTTAAATTATTTTATTTTTCCTTGTTTCCTTTCCTCACTGGGCTATTTTTCTTGTTGAAACCCCTGGGCTTATATCGTCCTGCTTTTCCAAGTAGGGTTGTAGCTTAACAAGTAATAATAATAATAATAATTAGGAAATTACTGTCAGTGAGTATTCAATAGAAACTTTGCAAAGAAACAAAGATTTCATTTGTGGATGTGAGAGAGAGAGAGAGAGAGAGAGAGAGAGAGAGAGAGAGAGAGAGAGAGAGAGAGAGAGAGAGAGAGAGAGAGAGAGCTATAATGTATTACATTTATGAATATTATAAAAGCTTTTAACACACAAGCGTTTATGTAATACTATATTAACTATATAAATAGTAGATGTTTTGAACAAGTTAAGAAATAGTATAAACAATACTCTTTGTTATTGATTTGTATGTGCATCAGCTGATCTGACCACAGAACCCAAAATACTTCAATTGCTAAAATGCACCTGAAATTAAAAAAAAAATACATAAATGTTTTATTAAAGCAGAATTATCTATTTAAATAATCGTAACTTTCAAGAATACAATAGTGCTTCCAAAATGAAATCGGATATTTTAAATTATGGAGAGAGAGAGAGAGAGAGAGAGAGAGAGAGAGAGAGAGAGAGAGAGAGAGAGAGAGAGAGAGAGAGAGAATATGAATCAGCTGATGAATTTGAATGCCATGTTTTTTATGTTTATTTCCTCATCATGAAGCAAGGAATTGTTCACTGCAATGAAAAATATGATGTTAATTTCATTCTTAAACTCAAGGTTATTAAATATAATAACAGGTAATCCGCATTTAACAATGATTTCCATTCCAGCAACTCTGTTGTTAAGCAATTTCGTTATTAAGCAAATTTTTCCAATAAGAATACATGGTAAATCTGTCTAATGTTGATCCAAGTCACCAACTATTTTACATATTTTAACTAAATTAAGTGTACTTACTTGAAACAAATAAATGTATTAACACTGCAATATTAAATTCAATACCCTTAATTTTAAGAATTAAATCGAATCACAATATTGTTAATTGCAGTGAGCAATTCCTTGCTGTATATATCTTAACTTATTTAAAACATCTTCACAATGAATATTACATCAGCACCAATATGTTATAAGCTACCAGTTTTCATTCAGTTCATTTACCTGTCTACCATGGCACTTCTCCCAATTTTGGGGGGTAACCAACATCGAAAGAAACAAAAGAGGGATTTTTTTTTCTCTTTGTTCCCCTGATGAGGGACTCAGCTGAGCTTGGTTGATACTGGCAAGGTGTCACAACTTCCCTCCCGCATCTTCCACCACAAATGAAGCTTCATATGTTGACTCTCATACTGCTGCAATCTCAGCGGTCACCATAAGGTGACTCGAGGTAGCACCAGGGCCTCTTGGAACTACGTCACAATACCTTGCCATTCATTTCTACTTCTAGCAGGCTCATTTGGCTCTCTTATATATATCCTTCTGTAACCTATGGCTTTCTTCCCTCCATCCATCCACCCAAACCTTGGCTTTCCGCTTGCACTTCTCTTGCATTCATCACCTTCTTCACCAAACGACCATTTTCCATTCTCTGGGACATGGCCATACCATTTCAACACATTCATTTCCACTCTAGATGCTAATACAATCCTCACACCCATTCTCACTCTTACTACTTTGTTTCTAACCCTATCGAATTGAGATACACTGACTATACTCCTCGGACACTTTACCTCAAATACATTTAATTTGTCTTACCATCACTTTCATTCCCAGCAACTCTGATCCAGGCATCACAGTTGGAACAATCACTTTCTCATACAGAATTCTTTACACTACTAACCCTCTATTATTTAACATTTTCTTCACCACCCCCATCACTTTATATGCTGTACTCATTATCTGACGTACATCATCTTCTCAACCATTTGCGACAACAACATAATCCAAGTACAGTACTTAAACTGATCTACTTCAAGTAACTCTCCATTCAACAAGAGATGCAATCTAGCACGACCCTCACTTCTTATGCACCACATAACTTTAATTCTTATGCACCTTATAACCTTACTCTTGCCTACATTTACTGGCAACTTCCTTCTCTCACATACCTTTCCAAACTCGGTCACTAATCGACAGAGCTTCTCCGAGTCTGCAACCAATACAGTATCATCTGCAAACAGCAACTGATTCCTCTCATCTATTAGTTTCAATCCTCGACCAAGCATTTGAACATTCACTTCTCTTACAACTCCATCAAGAAACAAATTTAACAACCATGGCAACATCGTGCATCTGTCTCAGCCCCCCTCTCACAAGAGCTGTCGGTTTCTTGATGATTTCTCATAAGTCACATTTAAGAAAATAGGATTGCCGTGGAAAGAGGATAAACAACTAATTGGTAACAGACCTTAAACTACAGAAATGTAAACAAAATATTTGTTTTCCTTGACAAAAATGTCTACTATAATGTATAATTATAAGACAATACGATGAACAAAACCGGTCTACTGATGACAACAGAAAAAGCTATTTCTGAGAGAGAGAGAGAGAGAGAGAGAGAGAGAGAGAGAGAGAGAGAGAGAGAGAGAGATTTAGTTTATTAGTTCATTCTTTGGTTGTACCACCTTATGTGTGGCACAGGGTCCCATTGAACTATGAGCATTTACTGGATAATAGGAAATGTGCACTTAGCTCTTACATGTTAAATACTGCATAGAATTTCAATAAATTAAAATCATTACAGTAGGTTAACTTCTACTCACGAAAACAACGGAAAATACTAATATGAATTATATTATAAATCTAAACATGAAAATATTATTCTGTAGATTAGCCAGTTGAGAAAATAAGGAAGGAAATAAAAGAAAAAATAAATCTTATTGTCTGTCATTGTGTCTACAGCTCTCAGGGTTACAAATGTAATCAGTGTTACCGATATTGAGGAAATTTCCAAGATCTGTGAAATTCAAGTAAATGATGGAGGAATTTGGATATTTATAACCAAATAAGGAGAAGTTTTATATAAATTAAAATATTTTCAGGTAATTAATTATTGTATGGAGGAAATTTAGTGGGATTTTAGATAAAATTTTGTGATGGAATGCAACCAAACAGCAGCTCTCAACAGCTTGCATGGCTGGTGTCGTGGATAGATGGTAGAAGGGGGAAGGGGAGCAACAGAGCTACATCTTACGTTAGAAAGTATTTCCCATGTGATTCTATCTTGTATACCAACATAGAAATATACTAAAATAGCCCTTACATAATCTCAAAAATAATAAATTGCAAATGTCTTGGTTGGGGGTGGGGCGAGATCTGAGGAGAGCTACATCTCTAGGCAGGATAGTAATGTCTTACATAGATAATATTGCCATTGGCTAAAGAGTGGTGTGACTGTACATGGTTAACATAAAAACACACTAAAATAGTCCTTACACAACCAGGAATAAAGGGTAGAATCCCAGTCTTTGTTGGTTGGTCAAAGTTTTTGAGGGGCTAAAATGAAGGGGAGGAGCTATTTTCATTAAAATATCCTTAGGTGTGATATACGACCATGTGTCATAATATTCGATAGGATAAATGAATGATTTTAACTTCCACTGGTTTTATATTAGTATATCTTGTATCTGGTACGTAATACACCATTGTACCTGACATGTTTTGATGTACACTGTATGTTATCATAACAAAGGGATTAAACGTTTTTTTTATTAGCATTAACTTCAACTAAAAACATAATAAATTGCAAGCTCTATCTTTTAATGTAGGCTTGGAGCATAATATTATTCTTCTTTTTTGCCTTTGTTTAGAGCTAAATATTTTACAAATGAAGAGACTTACAATTTTTTCACTTCCCCTCTTTAGTATTTCATCTGAAAATAGTTTTCTTTGTCCAGTAACAGCCATTCAGTATAATCTAGACTAACTAGGGACATCACAGGCATTGTCCCTAATTGGCTATGTTGGATTGGAATTACAATTCTTCCTCTGTCCAAAAGTACATCATTATTTCTAGTTCATAGCCTTCCATTTTTGGATACAGTATTTCAGAATCTTTAGAAAAAAAAATTTTTCAAGCTGTATTTAGAGATGAGTTTCCATTTATATAAACCAGTTGAGACTAAAACTTTGTTTTATATATTTCAATTTAATTTAGGACCTATCTCTTTCCTACACTGCTGTTCCACCTCCATCAGTGTGAGACACAACAATATGAACATCAGGGGAGGTTCTTAAAAATAAATGAAATTTCAATAATTATTTTTCTTATTTCTATACTTGATGTTCATATACATTCTCAACCTCATCACTTCAAAACTGAATAACAGAAAACCCCTGGTGCTTCTTGCCATTAACCGGTAGTTTGTTTCATTACTTCGTATTTATTGAAATGAAAATGGGGAAATGTTTATTCAATTTTCGGGGTAAACGTCTATAAACAGAGCTTCTGGAGAAAAAACAATATGAACATCAGGTATGTATAAAGAAAAAAATTTATTATCAAAACTGAATTTTTTCACTCATCAATTTTAGTTGTAAAAATTGGAAAAAAATATTTAACATTTCCTATTTCTTTACAAAAACTGAATAGGTTGAAAAGGAAATGACAAAATACCTTAACATGAAGTGAGACTGTACATGCTGGGAATCAAAATGACAAACCCAGCAATTGAAAAATACCTACTTATGGAACAATTCATTATCATCACTTGCTGAGAGCAATTAAGCGTAAAAATGTTGAAAAGAATTACTACAAAAAATGGGGATGGGACTATTCCCTTATTAACTAACTCGGGGATATCAATTTCTTCTGATACAGAAGAAACTCAAGAAACAACTGTGGAGCTGTTTACACAGTACTTTAGGCTGAAAAAATGTCAGGTTAATAGTCAAGACAAATATGGGCCAATATGGTTTAGTAAAATTACTTTCTACTGTCTGTTAGGATCCTTAAAATACCTGCAGGGCAGAAAAATAAGAACACATGCAATAAACTTGATACCATACATCAAAATCTATAAATACCATGATTATATGTCGTACCTGTTACAGGCCAATTTCCACTTTGGCCCTGAAGAAGGATCTAAAACAAGAATTCCTGTGGGACATTCCATGCACTGCGATATTCCCAAATTATCTCGACTGTAATGGCATGTTGGATGAGGACAGAGATTACATCCCCACCCTCTGGACATGTCACTGAAATAAAGGTACCAGTAACCATGAATAAACTGTCCTTAACCAACGCCTATTCTCAAAAAGGCACCAACATGAAACTGGTATGAAATAATATACCTACATACATCTGACATACTTCACAGTTATTAATATTTAAGTAGAATACTATTGAAATACCCATTTAATAAATACAGTATAGGTTTAATTTTCTCTGCAGTCATAATAAATATCAAGAATTTATAAAAATACTTTATACATATGATTTAAACAATTAATATAAGATTACAGATGTCCACAGAATTCCTCTGTAACAAATAAGAGTAAGGATTATAATGAAACCAGTCACTCACGGGAAAGGGGGATTGTTGTAGCAGTATGGGCAGAAAGTATAGCTCTTCCCCTTGGCTCCACCTGACCACATCAAAAGTTGGAAATCATCCAGAGGACATCTATTTTCCTGAAACTCTCGAATCACACCATTCTGTGGCACAGCAAATGTCTCATCACACGTCATACAATGCAGGCGTATAGGCTTAGTTTCAACTAGCTTGAGGTAGCGACGGCATTTTCCACATCTGTTGTTAGCATGTAATACAGAACATGTTAAGGAGCTATAGAAGTCATTAGAAACTAGAGCATCATTTTTTGAGTTGTAGCAACCATCAAGTAAAATGCATTCCAATAGGGTGCTTTGAAGAAACAAGTCTCATAGGCTAAACCCTCAGCATTATCATACCGTAACTTTAACAGCCCTTAATATCATTAAGTCTCTACCTTATACAAATAATTCTTTGGACCATTCATGTGAAAAAAAAAAACATGCAAAAGGTGACTAAAATAAAAGGAACATTTATAGATACAAATAAACCCATGATTAACAAGTGAGATGATTAAATAATAATAATTTACCCGAGATTAGTTACCAACTTCTATGACCTTGCTGCTAGTTTTTAAAGACCAATATCAAACTATGATTAATGAAAAGAAAAAAAATAATCATGCAAGAAATATGTTATTACAATAAAAGCAATTTAAATTGGTACAACAGAGGACAGTTTAAAGCAAGGATTTTTTGTCTAAGTTTCTATAAAAAGAATAATTATTATACTAAAGATTATTATTATAAAAAGCTTGAAATACAATGTACTACATTTTTGCTTCACTATTAGCCAATTACTTTTACACCCTTTCCTGGATCTGCACAAACACTCCATAGACTTGATGCATATGACCTAGTTCCAAACTCAACAGGTGGAAAACTAAATAAATTACAAAGTGACTGTGATTCAATCAACTTAAAGGCTTTCCCTCAAAGATTTTTTTCTGTGCTCTACTTTCCATAAAATCATCCCATAATTTCTCAATCAGTATGTATACAGGGTCATTATACTCTATCGATTCCTGTAAGGTAAATAAGGGAGGTTTGGGCGGGGAGCGGCAATGCCATATCAAATAATACCATCATGTTGTAGGGTGTGTGTGGAGGTAGCATGAGTTATACAATGCAAATACTGTATAATTAAATTATAATAAATATTCGCCGATAATTGAATACCTTCATAATTTCCTTACTTTTCATAACAATAAAATGACATGTTTCTTCTTTAACGTGCCAGAAAATTTTACAGCAGTGCCATATCCTATCTCAGGCGTTAAGCTGACCTCAGGGCATAAATATGTCAAACAACATGTGTCTCCATAAACATGGCTAATTCAAATATCCATTCATTCTTTTCTTTCTTTTGTAATGTAAATATTCATTCAGTTTTTATTTCATTAGTAATGTAGGAATTTTTTTCTTTAATTATTAATATATACATTAATTTAGCTTCCAAATTAATTTACTTATACAAATAAAGAAATGTTACGTATTTCTAATATATGTAAGATGTGCAGAAATAAATCTCTATAATCCTGGCATTCTTAAATATCGTTATCAGTATGACATTCATGACCCAAAACTATCATCTATTTGTTTTGATAAATCCTTACAAAGACTATGAAAT
The DNA here is from genome assembly GCF_036898095.1 of Palaemon carinicauda. Lineage (NCBI taxonomy): Eukaryota > Metazoa > Arthropoda > Malacostraca > Decapoda > Palaemonidae > Palaemon > Palaemon carinicauda. The sequence goes on from NC_090742.1 coordinate 107,832,471, forward strand.
ACAAATATATATTTCCCTTAAGTATAGTGGCCATGTGGGCACACAAGAACGGCAGTCGTCTTCTTCGATATCTAGACGATTGGCTAGTTCTCGCAGACTCAAGAAACAGTAGGCTATCTTATATTTTGAAGATAAAAATGTACCAAACCTAAAACAAAATATTCAAAGTAAATTGCAAAGCTAGAATTAAGGCCTGAAAATATAAAAAAAAAGTGTCATGAATACTCTTAATAAAGATAATTTGGCGTCAATGCTATGTATAGATAAGTTTAATTGTTGCTGATAATTCTTTGTGTAACATATATATATTTATGACACTATTTCGATTTACCTGCCTAAATTTACACAGGATCTCTCTCTCTCTCAGACACACACACGCTTTATATACACACACACACACACACACACACACACACACATATATATATATATATATATATATATGTGTGTGTGTATATATATATATATATATATATATATATATATATATATATATATATATATATATACATATACAGTAATACCTTGAGATACGAGCTTAATGTGTTCTGGGACCCGAGCTCTTATGCCAATTCGCTCGTATCTCGGATAAATTTTTCCCATATAAAATATCTAAAATAAAATCAATCCGTTCCCAACCTCTGGAAAAAACACCTAAAAACAGTATATTACAGTGGAAGAACCTGTTTTTAATTGTTCTAATTCACAACTTATGCTCACAAAATATTAAATACCTATGTACTGGTTATGATCTGCAATAAAATGTGACATTATTATGGAGTTCTTACTTTCGAGACAGACGGTAGCGGCTAACAGTGGTGTGTGTGGAGGAAGAGGGAGAGAGAAAGGGGAGGAGAGAGACTTGATGCCCACACGTTCGGTACGCTACACTTTTGTAACACTACGTAACATAACTTAAACTTTAAATCTAACTTAAATAGAATTGGCTTACTGTACACACACTTAAAAATAAACATTAATCTTACATTACACTAAACTTAATTCTAATTTTGTTTTCATTTTCATTTTTTTACTATTTTCTTCTGGCTAGGCTCTTTTTGCCTTGCTTTTTGACTCGCTTTCACCTTCATTTTTTGCCAGCCTTTTTAAAAGGAACCTATCTAAGGAAGTTTGCTTTTGTCTTCCCTTCAAAATGTTACGAAAATGACGTACACAAGTGTCATCACAAAAGGCTAACGCACAACCACACGCCAATTTGTCCGGGTGCCTTTTTTCCATAAAATCAGAAAACTCCTCCCACTACACTAAATTGTCTCTGATTTCCTTCGTAGAAAGGCGGTCTTCCTCTTCCACCTCCTCGCTACTGAGCTCCTGCAACACCTCCAAATGTTGCATCTCTTGGAGCTCGATCAATTCCTGTGTCGTGAGCTCTTCCTGATGCTCCTCGACAAGGTCGTTCATGTCTGCTTCATCTACTTCCAGCCCCATGGACTTTCCAAGAGACACGATTTCATTCACCACAATAGGTTCGGGTTCATCAGGGTCTGGCGTATCAAACCCTTCAAAGGCCCCAATTTCTTCCATGCTGAATTAAGAGTTCTTCGTATGACACCCTGCCATGCATCATCAATAATTTATATGCAATGGACAATATTGAAATGTTCCTTCCAAAATTCACGAAGGGTGAAATTGGTGTTGTCTGTGACATTGAAGCATTTCTTGAACAAATGCTTCATGTACAGTTTTTTAAAGTAGGAAATTACTTGTTGGTTTGTGGGCTAGAGGAGTGGCGTGGTGTTGGGCGGGAGATAAAGGACCTTGATGAACCTGCACTCATCAAGAATGTCCTCTTCGAGACCAAGAGGGTGACCAGGGGCATTGTCGATGACCAGGAGACATTTCATTGGCAGGCTTTTATTGGGCAAATGTTTTTTGACTGCCAGAGCAAAGCACAGATTAATCCATTGTGTGAAGAAATGCCGCGTAACCCAAACCTTAGCATTAGCGCGCCACATCACTTGCAGTTTTTCTTTCAAGATGCTTTGGCTCTTGGAAGCACGTGGGTTTTCTGAGTGGTACACCAGCAGTGGCTTGACCTTAAGAGTCACTGCTGGCATTGGCGCACAAGGCTAGAAATAACCGGTTCTTTATGGGTTTATGGCCCAGTAGTCTCTTCTCCTCTGCCAGGATGAAAGTCCTTCTGGGAATTTTCTTCCCAAAAAAGGCCAGTTTCATCGCAGTTGAAGACTTGTTGGGGGATGAAGCCATGCCGGGTAATAACCGAGGCAAAGGTTATGACGAAGTCCACCGTGGCTTTCGAGTCGGAACTTGCTGCTTCCCCATGTCCCACAACAGAGTGTATCCCAGTCCGATTTTTTAAATTATCCAAACATAGACTACTAGCTTTGAAGGTTTCCACTGGCATCGAAGTCTCCCCTCTCTCAGCTGCTTGCTTTCCTTTCAAGTCATCGTAGATTCCACTGGCCTTTTCACAGAGGAACGTCTCGGTCACGCTATCTCCTGCCAACTGTTTCTCCTTTATCCATATTAAAAGAAGCCTCTCCATCTTGTCATAAATATCACTGCAAAGCTTAGAAAGGATGGTTAGTCCTGTGGAAGGCTTGGTGCTCTTTATAGCATCCTTCTGCTTGAGGATGGTACATATTGTTGATGTACTCCTCTCATATTGGCGAGCCAGCTCAGTCAATCGTACACCACTCTCATGTTTTTCTATTATTTCATGCTTTATCTCGATTGTCATCATACGCTTATTCTTTCCACCACCCTTGTTTCCACTTGCTTGCTTTGGACCCATTGCTTATTCACTTAATTTTGTACTGATTAACGTAAAAAAAAAAAAAAAAAAAAAAAATGCAAACACTACGGCCAATGCTCGGAGATAACTTTATGCGACGGAGATCCGACAGGAGAAAGCAAGCGATGCTGTCCTCGTGAGGAGCCTCTCGCACACTCGGCCACCTAGCGGCCACATAGGGGACCGTCTTGTATCCTCGTATCTCAAATTTGTCTCTTATCTCGGGGCAAAAATTCGCTTGAAACTCTCCTCGTATCTCAAATTTCTCGTATGTCGAGGTATTACTGTGTGTGTGTGTGTGTGTGTGTGTATATATATATATATATATATATATATATATATATATATATATATGTATACATATATACATATACCTATACAGTATATATATATATATATATATATATATATATATATATATATGTATATAAATATATATATATATATATATATGTATATATATATAGATATATATATATAGATATATATATATATATATATATATATATATATATATATATATATATATATATATCTATATATATATATATCTATATATATATATCTATATATATATATCTATATATATATATATATATATATATATATATATATATATATATACACAGTGGTACCTCTACATACGAATGTCCCAACATACGAATTTTCCAACATACGAAGTAAAATTCGACCAAATTTCTGCCTCGACATCCGAAGTGTTGCTCCAACATACGAAGTAAACATTACGCCATTGAGCGTCGAGTGCTCAGTTCTCTGTTCTTGTGTGTATCGTGTGGTTGTCCTCTGTTTGGTCTGTTATTAACAGTGCTTATTTTCTTCCTTTTCACACATTTCCTTTTTGATTTTACCTATAATCATGGTGCCTAAGAAGCTAAGTTTCAGTACAGGAAGAAGGCAATTCTTTCATTAGAATTGAAGCAAGAAATTATAGAAAAACATGAGAGCTGTGTGCATGTGAGTGATACTGTATAGCTAAACAATATGGCCGGAATAGGCCTATGATCTCGAGGATCATCAAGCTGAAGGCAGCCATTAAAGCAAATAACCATCGAAGGGGATCACCATTATTACAAGACATCGTAGCATTACCCTGGAAGAGATAGAACGCCTTTTGTTGATAGGGATAAAGAACAAAGAGATTGTTGGCAACGATCATTTGTGAGAAGGGCCAGCGTGATGAACAGAAAGAAAGAAAAAAGTGAAGCAAAGAAAACCAAGATAGCATTAATAAGCTCTTTTAAATAAGACTTCTCTCTTTTTCTGTTTCTCTCTAAACATAGCATTAACATGTTCTTTAAATAAAATCTTTCTCTCTCTCTCTCTCTCTCTCTCTCTCTCTCTCTCTCTCTCTCTCTCTCTCTCTCTCTCTCTCTCTCTCTCTCGTTCTTCTTCGCTGTTATAGTGTTAGATACGTCTATTATTTTTATTTCCGAGAGAGAGAGAGAGAGATTAAACGAAAATGTGTTTAAGAGTACATATGATTTTTAACAGCGTCAACGAGTTGAAAAACAATTAAATGTAACTAAGAAAGTAATAACAGCTAATCTGAATTCCTTTATTAACTAAAACAAATATTGATACAAACACACTCGTGTGCGTATGCGCAAACACACATTGTGTGTTAATAAATAATATTAATTTAATTTCTGGAAAAGATTCAATACTGCATATGGATTTGGGATTTATTGTCCAGCGCTGGGACCTGTAAGGCCATTCAGCACCCTGGTTAAAAAACTCAGGTTTAAACTATGAAGTAAAATTTATAAGAACTTGGACATCAACATGGAAGAAAAGAAGCAAGATCTGAGGTAAAGTAGAAGGAATTTAAAGGAAATGAAGCTAGAAGCTAGGGGAATGCTGCAAAATCCCTTCAGTACTGCCTAAAGTGCACCGCATGTTCTATTTTTTATTATTATTATTAGCTAAGCTACAACCCTTGTTAGAAAAGCAGGATGCTATAAGCCCAAGGGGCTTCAAGAGGGAAAACAGCCCAGTGAGGAAAGGAAATAAGGAAAAATAAAATTTTTTAGGATGAGTATCTCCTACATATATTATAAAAACTTTAACAACACAAGAGGAAGAGAAAAAAAGACAGAACAGCGTGCCCGAGTGCACCCTCATGCAAGAGAACTCTAAGGCAAAACAGTGGAAGACCATGGTACAGAGGCTATGGCACTACCCAAGAATAGAAAACAATGGTTTGATTTTGGAGTGTCCCTCTCCTAGAAGAGCTGCTGAATATAGCTAAAGAGTAACAACATAAAAATAAATATCTACATATACTATAAAAACTTTAAGAAAACAAGACGAAGAGAAACAAGACACAGCAGCGTGCCCGAGTGTACCCTCAAGCAAGAGAATGCTAACCCAAGACAGTGGAAGACCTTAGTAGAGAGGCTATGGCACTACCCAAGACTAAAAAACAATGGTTTGATTTTGGAGTGTCCTTCTCCTAGAAGAGCTGCTGACCATAGCTAAAGAGTCTCTCCTACACTTAACAAGAGGAATGTGGCCACTGAACAATTACAATGCAGTAACCCCTTGGGTGAAGAAGAATGGTTAGGTATCATCATTATTACTTGCTACGCTACAACCCTGGTTAGAAAAGCAATAAGCCCAGGGGCCCCAATAGGGAAAATAGCCCAGTGAGGAGAGGAAACAAGGAAAATGAAATATTTTCAGAACAGTAAAAAACATTAAAATAAGCATTTTCTATATAATCTATAAAAACTTTAACCAAACAAGGGGAAAGGATATTAGATAGAATAGTGTACCTAAGTGTATCCTCAAGCAGGAGAACTCTAACCCAAGACAGTGGAAGACCATGGTACAGAGGTTATGGCACTACCCAAGACTAGAGAACAATGGTTTGATTTTGGAGTGTCCTTCTTCTAGATGAGCTGCTTACCATAGCTAAAGAGTCTCTTCTACCCTTACCAAGAGGAAAGTAGCCACTGAACAAATGCAGTGCAGTAGTTAACCCCTTAGGTGAAGAAGAATTGTTAGGTAATCTCAGTGTTGTCAGGTGTATGAGGACAGAGGAGAATCTGTAAAGAATAGGCCAGACTATTCAGTGTATGTGCAGGCAAAGGGAAAGTAAACCGTAACCAGAGAGAAGAATCCAATGTAGTACTGTCTAGCCAGTCAAAAGATTCTCTCTAGCGGTAGTATCTCAATGGGTGGCTAGTGCCCTGGCCAACCTACTATCTACTTACTTTACTTTGATGGCTGCTTTTCCGGTCCCATAAAGCAGGGGAGCCCCACTCTCTACAGGACCTCCATTGTCGTTTTACCTTGTTCATTCACAGTATTTAACATTTCATATCATATATTGTTCATTTACTGTTAAATATCACCGACAAAAGACTCATGAAATAAGAAAGTCTTCAGTTTCCTCTTGAAAGCCTTAATGTCTTCAATCATTCCAATGTTTCGTGGGAGCTTATTATATAGTCTTGGGGGCGCATATTTAAAGGCCCTAGAGCCTAAAGTAGACATATATCTAGGTTCCAACAGTTTGAAACCATCTGTAACTATTCTCGTGTCGACACGATTTGTTGGCTGCACAATGTGTAGCAATTCTTTTAAGTATTTTGGATGCCCGGTTCCAATAACTTGGTAGGTTATTGTACATATTTTAAATTCAATTCTCGCTTTAATCAGCAACCAGTGTACAGTAAATCGATTAGTATAGGGGTGATCCTTTCTCTAGGTGGAACACCTTTTATCAGTCTTGCTCCTCTGTTTACTATGTTTTGTAATTTCTTAAGTTGCACTTTTGGTAAATTGTAGTAGATGGAGTTGCAGTAGTCAATCCTGGTAATAACACAGTTTATCACAAGTTTCTTTACAGAATTTTCGTCCAGGTACTTTATTATAAACGCAATATTTCTTAAATGATAACCAGCAGTTTTTACTACATTATTTATTTGGGCATTTAGAGACAGGTTACAGTCAAGAAATACACCTAGTTCTTGAACTTTACTAGATATCGGCATCGAGTCATTATTTATGTTCATTTGAATATCACCCAAGTTTCTCACGCTGTTTCTCTTGCCCACCACCATGAATTCAGTTTTGTTCTCATTTAATTTTAGTTATTCAAATGTCATCAATTCTCTAACACTGTCAAGGATTTGGTTTAGAGTTTCAGTAGTGTCATGTATATCATTTATGGAGAAGTAAAATTGTGTGTCATCAGCAAATAGTTTAAACTTCCCGTCATGCCTTAGTAGCATTTTCGATAGACCAATAGTATAGATGCAGAATATGATTGGGCCAAGTACACTCCCCTGGGGTACCCCTCTGTTTAAGGGTTCATATGATAAGTTTCCTATTTGTACACAGTAATTTCTACCAACCAAGTAGTCTTTAAGGTATTCGAAGGCTTGATGGACCATAGATCATTTAGTAGCAGTTCATGCACCACTGTATCAAAAGCTGCATTGAGATCGAGCAGTATTAAGATATCACATTTATTTTCATCCATCATTTCTAGCATATCATTTACAACAGAGCAGATGGCTGTCTCCAAAGAGTATAGTTTTCTGTAAGCTGATTGGTTGTCAGGCAAAGCTTCTATTACTTCTAAGTGGCTGACTAGTTGTTCAAGAATTACATATTCAAGCACTTTGGAGACAAAGGATAGATTTGAAATACAGTAGGTCTATATGAGCTTAATTCCTGGTAGTTCAGTCCATATTTCAGAACTGGTGTGACTATAGCCAGTTTTTCAGATTTAGGAAACTTACATTCATCAATGCCTGCATTTGCTATTCTCATTATTATTTCGGCTAGACTAGAAAAGTCTCTTTCTCCAATTACTTCAGATATTGGCATAGGATCGATCGCGCAGTTTGTTTTCTTTGCTCTCTTGATAATTCTGGTGATGTCATTTTGTGTTATGTTATTAAATCGTATTAATTCTGTCTGTGTGCCTGGTGTCTCATTAATCTGATGTTGAGTATTTACAAATGACCTGGTTATGTTTTCAATTTTGTTTTTAAAGAATACTAGAAAATTATTTGCTAGTTCCTGGTCACTGTATCCATCAGGTAACTTCTTTTCTTTTACATTTCCCATTATACCATTCAATAGATGATATAACTTATTTATGTCTGTTGCTGCTTCAAGGATCTTTCTCTTATAGTATTCACTTTTTTTTCCTTCTTAGTAAAGTAGTTAGTTATATTGACACGCAGCAGTTTTGTATTCTTCCCAAGTACTTTCAGTTTTTAAGCTATTCCGCTTTCTTTCTTTACGTCTTTTTTACCAAAGTCTCTCCATCAAACTAAGGAGATTGGTCTTTTACAGTTATAGTCTTTTCCATTGGTGGGCACATGATATCATATTCACTTTTACTCACTTTATTGTAAGTGGTTATATGACAGTTAGCACACTTAGCTCCTAACAGACGTTGGTCATCATGATCACAGGGAATGTTGATAGCATCATCTATTTTCTTTGTAACTTCTTCAATAAATATGGTAGGAGAAAAATTTAATTTATGTCTAAAGTTTATTTTCTTTACTAATGCATGTTTCTGTAAAGGCAGACTAAACGTAATAAGTTTGTGTACTCCGGAGATAGTACATTTCTCTTCGACTTTTATATCAGATACAATATTATTCATGTTATCACTTATAACTAAGTCTGGGGTATGCCCAGTTAAAATAGTTGTGCAGTCGACATTATTCAATAGTCGATATGATTCTAGTAACTCACTAAATGCCAAAACGTCAGGATTTGATGCGTCATCCATCCAAAAATTGAAGTCTCCACAGATAACTAATTAGTTTTTCTCCATGATAATCATCTCAATGAAAGCACCGAATTCTTCAAAAAAGATACTAGGGTTTGGTTTAGGTTTGTAGATTGTTACAAAGGATATTCTTCTATTTTTTGGCTTAAATTTTATTTCTATGTATTCAAAGCTTGTTACACTAATTCTTTTCAACGTTTTGAGATTTGAGTAACTTTTATGAATAAAGAGTCTGACACCCCCACCAGACCTACCTTCTCTCAGCCTGTGAAAAAAGGCATGTGTGGGGGGTGTCATTTCAGTGATCTTTGCCTTGTCCAAGTTATTTAGCCATGTTTCAGATAATGCTAGTGTATCTAAATATTTCTCGTTTATCAATTCTCGAATTTGAACAGTCTTATTACCTACAGATTGTATATTTACATAGCCACAGTTTATGACATCCCTAGTAACCATGATCAGTATTTTCCGCTAGTCTTTTCAATTCCAAGTCAAAAGCATTGCAGTCTCTAGAATTTACTGTATGGTCACTTGGTCTGTTTAACTTTGTGCAGTTTATACACTTTGACACTTCTGAATTACATTCCCCTAGACCTGAGTTGTTGAATGTAAAGTTGAAAAGTCAGCTAAATTCCAACTTGGCTCAACCCTTTACGATACCTGCATAAATACATCTCAGATAAGTGAAATCACTCAAAACTGCTCAATCATTTACAGTACAACATGCACCTTGCAAGACTGGCTTTGATGTTAGTACTGTACTGCTATTGACTGTGTTAATCATGAGCCACCTGTTTTCAAACTTAAACAGATGGAAGTATGTGGCTATTTTCTTAGCATCATTATTGACTCTTCAGGTAATGGACTCCAAACAGTAGGTTGATGGTCCACATAGTGACTAAAGGAATGTTAATGTCTGGTGTTCCTCTGGCCAGTGTTCTCAGCCCATTACTTTTCCTTATATATATGCATGATATGTGGTCTGGGCTGGAAAACAAACATGTTGTATTTGTACATGATGCTTCTCTCTTTGCATTGATTCCATCTCCAGATTGTACACCTGTTATTGGTGAATCTCTTAATAGAGATCTAGCTAAAATGAATAAATGATGAAAATCATGGGGATGAAGCTGGACCTTAACAAAATTCAAAGAATGATTGTGAGTAGGACAAGGACAGTGGCTCCTCAACATTTGGATCTTTGCCTTGACCATGTCTCCCTAAACATAAATAGCTCATTTAAAATTACAGGTGTGACTTCAATGAAAATTTACTTTTGAACAACACATCCATTCTGTTTCTTCTTCAATTGCACAGTTAGCATATTGCCAGAGTTTTCCCAAGATTTTTAGTGATCAATCTATCCTGAAGAAATATTCTTTTCTTTAAATTCTACCATATTTTGAGAATCATCGTCATGTCTGGTCTTAAGCTTTTGACTCTCATCCTTATTTGTTGGACACAAACTTGCAGTCTATTGAAATTCCTATTAAAGATCTGGATATTAATCTCAGGCAAAGATCTGGATATTAATCTCAGGCAAAGTTGTTCAGTTAATTCATTATGCATGTTGCACAAGACTTCATACTTCAGGTCATCCTTTGCATTCAGATCTACACAGATTGTATCCCCCTGTACATAGTACTAGAAAGGCAGTTAATTCTAGCAGCCTTGCCTTCTCTATCACAATAACCACTATTAAAAAGCATTATACATGTACGACTTTTATTCCAGCTTTGACCAGATTATGATATGATTTTCTAATCTGGCAGTTGAACCAGTGGAACTTTATAAGTTTAAACTTGTTGCAAATACTTCTCTGTCAAACAGGTCAATGTAAATCTCATTTCATACAGTAGTTCACATATGACTGATCTATTTCAATGTTGTTGCTGGTCTTAAACTATTGCAGTGAACCCTCGCTACTTCGCGGTTCGACCATCGCGGATTCACCACTTCGCGGTTCGACCATCGCGGATTCACCACTTCGCGGATTTTTTCCATAACCCATATATATATACAGTAACATATATATATACAGGTATATGTATGCATGTATTTATGTATATATGTATGTATGTATATATGTAGGTATGTATATGTGTATACATATAAATATATATATATATATATATATATATATATACACAGACACACACACACACACACATATATATATATATATATATATATATATATATATATATATATATATATCTAAAGTAGGAAGATGTGATGTACTGTAGTTCTAAGGGAATAGTATGGGAAATATGTCTGGGTAATAAGCAAAGCTCTACCTCCAGTTTGTTTCTTCATTATGATCAGAGATAAATGTAAACAAAACATTGGTTGCCATTTTTTAACGTGCTTTTTAGCGTGTTTAGGAAACGCATGATATAAAATTGCCTTTAATATTTGTGCCTGTTTTAGTTTAGGGTACTGTAGTACATGCATTAAGTGTTCTGTACATTAAAGGGTAGTTTGTTAACAGTACTACGTACAAGGGAAGGTTTTAAAAGTCTGAATATACATGTTGAATAAATAGGTAAATATGGTGTCACTACGCGGATTTTCACCTATCGCGGCCGCGTCTGGAACCTATCTACCGCGATAAACGAGGGTTCACTGTATATGTTTTTTCTTGTTATTCCTTATATATATAGTTTATTCATTATTTCTCTTTTTTATTTTCAAACTAAGCTGCATTGTATGTTGAAGCCATTTGGCTTGTAGCATCCTATTTTTTTCCAATGAGGGTTGTACCTTGGCTATTAATAGTAATACTATATTAATGCATCATCAAATAAGGCTATAAAGACAGTACTTAGAAAAAACCTATCTCTGAACTAACATTCTAATTTTTCTAATGACTTTTGGTGTAAAAAGACAAGTTGAAATCACAATTACTGTATATATTTTGTCCTTGTAAGGCATAATCCTTCAAACAGACTGACAGTCTTTTATATTCTGATTGCAATTCCTGCCATCTTAGTAGAGTATTTAGTTTTGAATGTGAGATTTAATAGTGTAACTCTTAAGGCTTACTGCATGTAGTACTGTAAATCTGCAAATAAATTAAGTTATATTATATAGCCTAGGTCCAACAACTATTCAAAGGTTTAAAGCTTCAAAGCTTGAAGTAACTTTCAATTATTTTTACAAAGCCATAAATTATAATTTACTGTACATAATATTTTAGCATTTTACCAGCTCAATTAACTGGGGTATTTAAAAATGGAGCACTTCAAATTGAAAAAGTTGCAGTACTCTTATCCAACATGGCCTAAAACAGTGATTATTTTCACTCAGGAACCAACAGCTGAATCACTGGTAGGTAGTAGGTTAGTCAGGATACTGGCTACCCATTGAGATACTACCGCTAGAGAATTATTAGATCCTTTGACTGGCAGGACATTACTACATTGCCTCACTCTCTTTGGTTACAGCTCATTTTTTATTTCCCTACACATGCACCGAATAGTCCTGCCTATTCATACCATATTCTCCTCTGTCCTCATACACCTGACAACACTGAGGTTACCAAACTATTCCTCACCTCTCTCGTGGTTAACTACTGTAATGTATTAGTTCAGTGGCAACTTTCCTCATGATAAGGGCAGAAGAAACTCTTCAGCTATACTAAGCAACTCCTCTAGAAGGACACTCCTAAATCAATCCATTGTTGTCTAGTCTTAGGTAGTGCCATAGCCTCTGTACCATGGTTTTCCACTGTCATGGGGTAGAGTTCTCTTGCTTGAGGGTACACTCTGATACATTATCCTATTTGTTTTCTCTTCATCTTATTTCATTTTTATTTTATTCTTTTATAGTTTATACAGTATATGAAAGATCTATTTTAATGTTATTATTCTTAAAGAATTGAATTTCATTTTAACCCCTCAGGGCTATTTTCCCTAGTAGGAGCTGTTGGGGTTATAGCATCCTGCTTTTCCAACTAGGGCTGTAGCTTAGCTAGTAATAATAATAATAATAATAATAATAACAATAATAAAAATAATAATAATAATATAATAATAATAATATCAGGATCAGCCCTCCTGATGAAATAGGTGAGTTTGGACCTTAGCTGTTTCAGAGAAAGGTTAGATCCTGTCATCTCCCCTTTAAAAAGTTGACTGCCTTTAAAGGCCCTGCTTTTGGACAGGTAGGCCTTGAGGCACTCCATGGGGCACAAATAATAATACAGTAATAACAACAACAACAATAATAATAATAATAATAATAATAATAATAATAATAATAATAATAAAGGAATTTTGACAAAGGAAAAATCTATTTCTGGGGAGATACCTGTGACGCCCAGTGAAAAGGGTCCTTCCTTACACTTTTCTGATATAAATACTTCCAAATATACCAGAGAAAGTTAAAGTATGGAATGCAGAGGTTACTACCCTCGCGTGAACACCCAGTGGGCGTCGTGTTTAAAGCAGGGGGGTGTGAAAACCACTATTCACAGGCTGTCTTCCATTTAGATAATTCCTTTATCAAAGGGAAGGGCCGTAACAGAGGCCCTAGCTACCTTACCTGCGCCACTCTACCGACGCCTGATGCTAGCGCCCTCTGATCTACATCCTTCTGCAAGAACTATGGCTTGGAAAGGAAAGGGTGGGGCAACGTAAGGGAAGGGTTTCACCGGGCGTCACAGGTATCTCCCCAGAAATAGATTTTTCCTTTGTCAAAATCCCTTTTCTGGGTCGACCTGTGACGCCCGGTGAAAATGTACCAGAGAATGCCTTCCAAGCCCAAAAAACACTATCAAATAAAAGGGATAAAGTCAAACACCATGTACCAAAAACAAGATACTATGTTAAGGTAGGCAAACTAAAAATATAACACATTAGCCAAACAGGAATCCCAAAGATGGAGTGACAATAAGATGAAATGCAGGGAATCATCCCGAGAATCAAAACACAACACACACTCAATCCTTACATGGCTAAAGAATGGTAACATGAAATAAAATAAGGTAAGGTTAAACATACTAACAGGTAATAAGCAGGGTAATGAAGTAATGGTAACATAATTCTAGGGCTAAACGACCCACCCAGGAGAGCGGCGACGTGGCAGGAGTGGCAGGTAGGAGGGAGAAGGAGAGAGACGGATGAAAGGGAAGAGCAAAGAGATTATTGGGGGGAGATAAGACTCCCAGCTGCAACCGTGGGGGATTTAAGGGCCTGTAGATTCTTGAAATAGTGGCGTTTGAAAACCATAGGAGATTTCCAACCCGTATACTTCTTAAGGTCATCAAAATCCATGTTCTGAAAGTAATTAATGGAGGTTGCTACCGACCGGATATCATGAGCATGGGGAAATGATTCTGGGTTAGCTTGCTTAATAAAGTACAGGATCTGTTGCCTGATGCCTTGAATGGAAATAGTGCCTCCCTGTTCTCTGAGAAACAGGGGGCCAGACGAGCGGGTGGCGGTTCTAGCTAAAAAGGCCCTGAGTGTGGTGACTGGACACAGAGTAGTATCTTGGGGAAGAGGGATAATCTTCCAAGGGGACCAACTATCTTGCGGGTCCTCGTTTTTAGCTAGAAAAGCTCTGTCTGGAGAAAGTAGTACTTCGCCTGACGGGAGGAAATCTTTATTTTCAGGATTACGTGAGAGCTGCTAATTCTGAGATTCTAGCACCTGAGGCCAAGGGCGTTAGGCATAAGGTCTTTCTAAGAAGTGTGATGTAGGAGCAGGATTCGTTATCTGTGTCCGAAGCTAGCTTTAGTACGTCGTTCAGAGACCAAGAGACCTTTTGTGGGCGAACCGAAGGTCTGAGCCTAGCACCTGCCTTCGGAATAGATGAGAAATAGGAATCTGCCAGGTCAATATTGAAACCCACGAGGAAGATCTTTTTCAGAGTTGACTTAATCGTAGTTATAGTGCTAGCTGCTAGGCCATTGTCAAATAGGGACTTAAAGAATGAGATGGCCAGATTAGAAGTCATGCGAGAATGTTCTGACTTCTTTAGGAAATCTGCTAATTTCTTAACAGCCGAATCGTACTGTCTAATTGTAGAGTCCCTTTTGTCTGATTCTATGAAGAGGACATTTTCCAGGTCAATGTTCCCGTCCCTGTGGGCTGCAAACTTCATGAAATCCACAAAGTTAGGGTTTTGGCTATCCTTGAGGAATCTGACGCAGTCTGAGTTTGGACTAATTGGGTCAGCTTGGGGAATGGGATCCGGAAGGGACAGAGTTTCAACTCGAGGAGGAGAGGAAACCAACTGCTCTTGGGTAGTGAGGTGCTACTAAAGCCACTGCCCCTTGGAAGGAGTGTAACTTGTGTAAGACTTTCAGCAGAAGATTCACTGGAGGGAATAGGTAAATCTTCGTCCAACGGTTCCAATCCAGGGTTAATGCGACCATAGCATATGCCTGAGGGTCCAGGTTTGGGGTCACATAACAAGGAAGTTTGTGGTTCAGTTGTGTCGCGAATAGATCTACAAGGAGACCGGGAACCAGCCTGGAAATCCACCGGAAAGAATTCATGTCCAGAGACCATTCTGACTCCAGTGGTTTCGTCCTGGATAGTGAGTCCGCTATCACGTTCTGGACTCCTGCCAGGTGAGTTGCCGACAGGAACCAGTTCTTGTCTACTACCAAGGCGAAAATCGTGACCAGGACTTGATTGAGGTTGGGAGATTTTGATCCGCTTCTGTTTATGCAGTGCACCACTGCCGTGCTGTCTGAAACTATCCTGATATGAGTGGACCGTGGCGGGGAGAGCCGCTTCAGGGTCAGGAATACTGCCATGGCTTCTAGTACATTAATGTGGAAGTGTCTCATGGCGGGGGACCAGGAGCCCTGAAACATCTG
The DNA here is from genome assembly GCF_036898095.1 of Palaemon carinicauda. Classification (NCBI taxonomy): domain Eukaryota; kingdom Metazoa; phylum Arthropoda; class Malacostraca; order Decapoda; family Palaemonidae; genus Palaemon; species Palaemon carinicauda. The sequence goes on from NC_090742.1 coordinate 107,847,861, forward strand.
TTAGTTGTAATATCCCCCCCAACCACTCAGAGACGCATCTGTATGACTCGTCACTTGTGGAGGAGGGAATTGCAGAGGAACCGATTTGGAAAGGTTCTCAGGTTTGGACCATGGCCGGAGTCTCTTTTTCAGGATTGAGGGGATCGATGAGATCTTGTCTCGTAAACGTAATGTAGCTCTCTTTCTCCAAACTCGGTTGATGTCTTTGAGTTTGGCTTTCAATAAGAGGTCTGTCACTGACGCAAATTGAAGTAAGCCGAGGATTCTTTCCAAGGCTCTTCTGGACACCTGTTTGTGTTTGAGGAAGTTCTTTGTCTTGGACGCTATCTCTCTGACCTTCTTGGAAGGGAGAGAGAGCCTGTGACTTGTGAGGTTCCATTGGACGCCTAACCATTCGAAGTTGCTTGCCGGTTGCAGGCGAGACTTTTGTAAGTTGACCTTGAAACCCAGCTTGCTGAGGAATTGGATCACTTTGGCTGTAGCTTTGTTGCATTCCGGGATCGACTGTGCCCAGATTAGCCAATCGTCCAGATAGGCAACCACTTTGATCCATTGGTTCCTGAGTTGTTCGAGCACTGTCTCCCCCAGTTTTGTAAATATCCTGGGGGCTATGCTGAGACCGAAGGGCATGACTTTGAATGCGAAGGCCTTCTTGCCTAGGCGGAATCCGAGGTAGGGGGAGAAGTTCGTGCTACTGGGACGTGATAATAGCCGTCTGTAAGATCGATAGAGGTGGTGACGGCCCCACAGGGAAGTAAGGTCCGCACCTGCGAGACAGTCAGCATACGGAACTTGTCGCAAAGAATGTAAGAATTCAGTTTCGACAAGTCCAGGACTACTCTCAGCGCCGACGAATTCTTCTTGGGGACTGTGAACAGGCGCCCTTGAAATTTCAGTGACCGTACCCTCTTTATGGCCTTCCTCTTGAGTAATTCATTGGTGTATTCCTCCAAGATTGGAGTCGGTTTCTGGAAGAAGTTCACTGCTGGAGGTGGAGACCCTTGTGACCATTTCCAACCTATGCCTTTTGATACTATGCTGTGGGCCCAAGGACTGAAGGTCCATTGGTCCCGGAAGTGGTATAGTCTCCCTCCTACCTGATTCCTTTCATTGAGAGCGAGGACCCCTGGCTCTTGGCCCGCCGCGGTGGCGAAACTGACCTCTACCCCTGTTGCCGCCTCTAGAGTATCCTCGAAAGGTATTAGAGGATTTGTAAGCTGGATTGAAGGCTGGGGAGGGCATCCAAGGAGCCATGGGGGTAGGATGGTTACCTTGGGGAGCAGGAAGGTAGACCACCTGCGGTGGAGGAGCTGTATGCGGAGAAGCCGTCTTAGAGGTAGAAGGAATTGACGAGTGAGGGCCTTGATGGAACTGACCACGGCTGGTCTTGTATGGGGTGAAGCGTTGACTCTTCTTGAAGAAAGACTGCTTCCCTGAATCTAGACTCCTTTTGGTCGAAAGACCCCATCTCACATGTAAGTTCTGGTTAGCCCTAGCAGCGTCCAGTAAGACCTTGTCTACTTCCTCCTGTGGAAACAGGGTCTTGCCCCAACAGGAGGAGACTATGAGCCTATTTGGCTCATGCCTAATGGACGCTTCCGCCAGAACATACTTCCTGCAGTTTATCCAGGATGTCCAGAAATCGTGCAGGTCGAACTGGAACGCTTGGAGGGTGTTCTTAGCAAACACCCGGAATAGAGACTCATCCGGGTATAGGGAGGCTAACATCTCTGCCGAGATCATGGTGTGAAGCGATCTAGCAAGTCTGTTTCTAGCGTCGAGCTCTGACTTAAGAAGGTGATCCGGTAACTTGGGGAACTTCTCAGAGAAGAGAGATGAGGCGCAGTCCGGGTCGAGCTTACTCACCGAAAAGGTAGCAGAGGCATCCTTCCAAAGGGCGGAGGAGCCCGGAAGAAGCAGCGAGGTGGGGTCCGTCTCTTTGAGGACAGGCACAGGGGAGCCCTCCTTGGCCGATTGGATGGTCAACTCGGCCACTTTATCTGTAAGAGGAGACGGAACGGATTGAGGTGTGGTAAAAATTGTAAAGGAACCTTTAGGGGGGGTCAGTTTGGAGTTGACGCAGCCCCAGTCGGCAAGAGTCCTAGCCCAGACAGCTTGGGCTTGCTCCTTAGGGAAGATGACAGTCTTTTTAGGGATTTTATCCATCCTAATCCTAACAAGAGCATGCTCCTTCAGCCGGACGAAGCCATTGAAGGGGAACTGAAGCCCCGGAGGATAAAATTCAAGATCATTTAGAGGGCGGGTCCCTAATCCCTCTTGGGTTAATGCACCATCTATGTAGGGTGCATGGTGAGCGAACCTCCATGGGTTGTTCTTCTCGAAAGGAGGCAACTTAGAAGAGTCTGGGGCTACCGGAGGTGCAACCTGGTTCCCCGCGCGGAGTAGATTGGCCACCATAGCCTTCAGCTCCGTTATTGCCCCAGATTGTTGTTGCATCTGAGTCTTCACTATCTCTTTTATTATCTCTGTCAACGGGGGTTCCGAGGAACTGATCTCTGACGAAGCCTTAGCCTTAGCGGACTTTCCTTTCTTGGAAGGTTGAGGTCTGGATCCCATAGGGATGTCGGGTATAGAGACTGGCGAAGCTCAAGTACGAGACTTAGGTTTGTAATTGCGTAGGGGCTTCACCTTGGGTCGTACAGAGAAAATACCCCGATAGTACCAAATATCAGTATTACAGAAAGAAACCAAGTAATTCAACACAAAATGTTATCACCATATCAATTAAAATTGAAAATTCTCACATCGTCATTCCACAGGATTGACGTAAGGTCATAACACAGCGTGCATGCCTCCGGGAACCCCACCATGTAAGGGGATTGGCCCGGCTCACGGACGAAGGGGATGGCACAATGAGCGTGAGATCGGCAGACACCGTGGCCTACCGGATCACTAAAGGAGGCGGAGCAACCCTTGGCAGCACAGCAAACTTTCTGTAATAAAAAGAAGACATAAGTCTGTATACTCTCGGGAACTCTGATATAACAAAAGAGGTTATAAAGAGTCTGAGAATAATTATGAGATTTAAGGTTCGTACGAAAGAGGGCCGAAGCTCCGTTGTAAATACTACAATAAATAAACGAGTGAACCCACTCCGTAGTGCGACGGAGTAATCTATAGTAAGTGAGCTGGAGCTCGTAGTAATTACATAAGAACAGTGACTAGTGATTGGAAGATCTCAGGGGATGCCGGAGATCCGATGGTAGGTCCTTGAAATAATAAATACCCCCATTACATTATATAAACAAGTAGAATAGAATGATCTACGTAAGAACTCTGAAGGAGACCTACCAGGGGGGGGGGGGTGAATAAGTCGTGTGGGGAGGGCTGAAGCCGGAGTCAAGTGCAAGAGACCACCGAGGGGCCGAAACCCCGCCGGAGGAGTGCACCAGAATAACAGAAAGGTACGTGTTCCCAGCTCCTGGTATGGCGGAGTTGGATAGGGGTTCAGATCCAGCTCCCAAGGCTGTAGCGGGGAGAGGATGGAACTAGGGGAACTAATGATGACTCAGGGCGATCCAAATAACCAATACAAAAGACTCACACACAACAGGACCTATATAAAACACTAGCCCCAAACTACACTAAAAGTAACCACAAGATAAACATGTAAATGAAAACAAAGCGTAATTCCCGCAAGGGGAAGAGAGAGAGAGAGAGAGAAAACCCGTGGTTGTATGAACAGAAAACGGGAACTCCAGCTCTCGTACTAGGTATAACTAACATAAATGAGAGAGAGAGAGGGAGACACATGACCGTATGAACAGAAAACGGGAACTCCAGCCTCTCTCTCTCGTGGTTACTATAAAGAAAACTAAAACGAACCTTAAATAAAATACATATAAAAGTCCATGCCAACAAAAAACAATAAAAAGAGAGGAACGAAGAATAGCGAAACGAGAACGAACAAGAGTGAAAATTGACGAAATTATGATATCGCCAAACGGAATAACTCAACTATAACAAAGCCCCGAACGCTATTCTTGGTTCGACTAGACAATGGACTCGTAAGCGATAAAAAGTACCAAGACAGATATATATATATGGTTGAAAATATAATAATATAAAACGCATAAGTCCTAAAGAATATAAAGGATAATGAACCTAAGATGACAAGAGTACCAACGGGCATAAGTTAAACGTAAGATCGTAAACAAGAACAATGGCCGCCATCGTCGAGGAAGGCCAAAGCCGTACGCACTAAAAACACCAAAACAATAAAGATAACACTAGCCCGGTACTAACAAATCTGTCAAAACAATCTATGGTACTTAACATTGGTCCAGGAGCAAGGAGAGCCTCGGTCATGATGAAACTACACAAAAACAGAGAGAAAACCAAGCGGCACCCAAAAACAAAATGACGCTTACGAAGTCCAACAGAAGGATGTAGATCAGAGGGCGCTAGCATCGGGCGTTGGTAGAGTGGCGCAGGTAAGGTAGCTAGGGCCTCTGTTACGGCCCTTCCCTTTGATGAAGGAATTATCTAAATGGAAGACAGCCTGTGAATAGTGGTTTTCACACGCCCCTGCTTTATACACGACGCCCACTGGGTGTTCGCACGAGGGTAGTAACCTCTGCATTCCATACTTTAACTTTCTCTGGTATATTTGGAAGTATTTATATCAGAAAAGTGTAAGGAAGGACCCTTTTCACCGGGTGTCACAGGTCGACCCGGAAATAATAATAACAACAGTAAAAAAATATCTCATCCTTTGGGAATCTATTCAACAAATCAACAAAATTGGTTAGTATCTTGGCTATAAGTAAAACAGAAGTTTGTAAATGAATACCTTTGTAGTGTTAATTGCTTTATCAATATGTACAGAAAGCAATAAAAACTAGATATCACTCCTACCCTGAAAAGCTGCCAATTATTTATAGCTGCAAGCAAATGAGATACTGTTCATGCAAGTTCAGTGAATTATTCTTGTCACTATGAAGTTTTAACACCTACCGAGCTAATGTTAACACTGAAGTTGTTAGCAAAAATTTCCATTCTGCTATCACCTTCCTTTAAAATGATATTTCAGTATTTCAACCATTACCAAGACATCTGGCATAATACTTCCTTGTAACATTTTAGAGGAAAAAAGATAAAAAAGCAAAGAACACTAATAGTTTAAAATATAACCTTGACAAGGGTCGTCCACTTGCAGACAGGGGAGAAAATGAGACCTCAAAGAGTTCATCCATATTCTGGATGTTCTTGACAAAGTAATGGAATTTGAGTTGGAATATCTCAAGTGTGTGGTGCAGAACTGAATTGAAGTCTGCTTTTCCAAGGGCAATTAGATTGAGTTGTTCTTCAACAGCACTCCTCATGGTTGGCAAAACCAAATCTGGATCAATCTGAAATGGAGAGAATATTAGTCATGCTGATTCCAATGCATTTGCACTCTGATAATTTTGCTACTGGGTGATTTATACTTAAAACTTTAAAAAGGCCTACAAAGTATTTTTTTTTATTTCTATGCTAGCATTGATTTCATTTTGCTTTATAAGATATGAGTAAACACATAATTTCTATGAACCTTTTCTGATGTTCACATTGCTTTTTCTCTAGATGCTCAGCTTAATCAACATTTTCCAAAATGACTCTTTTTCATATGTTAAAATTTTCCTACAGTATTTTCTTTACTTTCAGTAAAGAAAAATGGATTTTCAGCAGTGAAAAATCTATCTTTGGGTGAGATAGCCATGTCATCCTGATGGAAGGTTCCTTTAGGCAGCTTTCTAAGGGATATTTGCTACAGTGATACTCCCAGAGAATTAACCAAAGGTCTCCAGAATTCTAACTCCTGGCGCGAGTATCCTTAATATAACTTTAAGGATATCGCATAATATCAGGGGACGTATTTCTAGATACGACACATAGCAATCTTCACCCCGAATAGAATTAACTCGTTGAGGGGGAAGAGTGGCGAACGAAATAGGGGAGTCGTTATCTAGGTACCCGGTGGATCTCCTATCCGTACTACTACGGGCCACCATTCCTTACTTGCATTTAAGCTGAAATAGCTGCAGATAAAGTAGTTTCGGGTGGGGTCATTAAGAAAGAAGGGTGGGTCCATCAGGACGACATGGCTATCTCACCCAAAAATAGATTTTTCACTTTGCTCAAAATCCGTTTTTGGGGCTCGGCCATGTCGTTCTGATGGGAGCTTACCAGAGAATTAACTTGAAAGTACTATATCTGTGGGTTTGTGTGAGTGCCTTTATTTTGAATGAGTTCCTTATATGGTCTGATAGACCTGTACAGTATATGACATTACCGTTATCTGTCATATCCACTAAGCTTGGAACTGGCTTAGGGCTCCCTGCCCCCTGCAGGGAAAGTGTCGACTTCGACTATAAGGATTCAAAGTTTGTATATCCGTAAGAACAAAAGGGAAACTTTCTAGAGGTTACCTTTTCATGCTTTGGACATTTGTACTTATTCATGGTTCTATTAAAGGAATAGAATGAAACTCTGGGTGCTTTTATTTCTATCAACTGAGGATAAAATAAGACACAGCCACATTTTCTCTATTTTTATAAGCAAATAAATTATAAAATGTATATATAACAAAGTAGAAATCTAACCTTGCATAGATAAACATCATGGTTATATATATTTCTGACATGTAAGGGAAGAATATACATATATGAATTCATTATTAATTTAATGCCACTCAAAATGAATGTAAAACAAAATATGTCTAGTTTCACTCAGATGTTGAATATGCATTAACACTGTGTTCAAATGTTCACATGGCACTAGTGTTATTGGTTAGATTCTGCACCTGTATAGAACAGTCTATTAATCACTGTAATGATTTGTACGAGAAGGCATTAATACCTATTCACCCGATGCACTGTTGAGTCCCAAAACAGTCCATTGTTCATCGCAGCACTAGACGATGGGTTTTATGACACTACCCGCCGTCACCACAAAGTGTTTTATTTCATGTACTTGCTTCGCATAATGTTTATAGAAGATTCTGGATGATTTCCACCCTGTATATAAGCGGAGCCTCTCTAAGTCCATGTGTTGAAAGAAATTCAACGAAGAAGCAACTTTCCTCAGATCGTGACCTGCGGGTGTGCTGTCAGGATACGCTTTGCGAATAAAGTAGGTGAGCTTCGCTCTCAGTTGTCTAAGGGATAGATTCGATCCTGAGTTTTCGCCTCGGAAGAGCTGTCCCTCCTTATAGTCTGAAGTTCTTCGAAGATAGACCTTGAGACACTCTATTGGGCATAGAGAGACATCTTCCTTCAGTAGGCAGATTCTCCAAGGACCACACCTCTTGGTGGGCAGCTCGTTCTTGGCAAGAAAGACAGGATCAGGGAAAAGATTCAGTTCTCCTATGTCTACGAACTAAATATGGCCTTCGTTTCTGGATAAGGCCTCTATTTCACTAACTCTAGCCCCTGAGGCAATTGCAAACAGAAAGATGACTTTCTGTGTTAGATCCTTTAGGGTGCAATCCTCATTGTTCAGATTCGAAGCATAGTGCAAGACTGTCCAACGACCATGTGATGGACTTTGGAGGGGTTGCTGGCTTGAGTCTATAGCATGCTTTTGGTATCTTATTGAAGATTTCACTTGTGAGGTCTACCTCAATGGCGTATAGAAGAGGTCTAGTCAAAGCCTACTTACACACGGTTATCGTAGTGGAAGCCAGGCCTTGTTCATGTAGGTGGATGAAGAAAGAAAGACAGAAATCTATCCATATTTCTGTTGGTTTCTTTGTTTTCACTAAGGACACCCATTTCTTCCAAGATGATTCGTATTGTCTCCTAGTTGAACTTGACTAGTACTCTTCAATGAAGTCAACTTTGTCCTTCGAGATCCCCACCTTTCTATTCGCTGCTAGGGCGAGAAAATCATGAGATGTAGGTTGTTGGTTCTCGAGGATGAAGCGTAAACAGTCGACTTCTGAATCAGTTGGGATAAAACTGGGTTCGGCAGAGGGAACAGCTTCAGTTTCAATTCTAGAACTAGAGGGAACCAATTGTTTTTGGGCCATTTGGGGGCACTACTGCAGCTGTCCCTCTGAAGGATCTTAGCTTGTCGAGGACTTTTAGCAGGAGATTGGTTGGTGGAAACGGGTAAATCCGATTCCATCTGTTCCAGTCGAGAGACATGGCGTCTATCGCTTCTGCTTGAGAGTCCATGTAAGGAGCTACGTAATGAGATAGCTTCTTGTTGTCACTTGTCACGAAGAGGTCGATCTATAGTTCCGGGACTTTTTCCGAGATGAAGGAGAATGAGTCTGCGTCTAGGAACCATTCTGTCTCTATCGGCTTTCGCATGGATAGAGCGGTCGCCATCACATTGCGGAACCCTTGGAGCTGCTGATAAGTGCCATCCTCTCTTCCTTGCCAGGTAGAAGATGGCTAACATCACATGATTGATGTGAGGTGATCTCGAGCCTTGTCGATTTACACATTTTACCATCACTTCGTTGTCCAGGACCAGTCTGATATGGATTGCTCTGTGAGGGGATAGTTTTTTCAACTTTAGGAAGACTACCATGGCCTCCAAGAGTTTGATGTGAAAGGTTTTGAACTGGTGTGACCAATTCCCTTGCACCTTTCTTTCGTGCGAATGGCCTCCCCATCCTTCCAGGGAGGCGTCTGTGTGTATCACCACTGATGGCTGTGGTGGTTGCAGGGGAACTGTCCGCGCTAGGCTCTTGGCTGTTGACCACGGCCTTAATAGCATGCGCAATCAGGTCGGGGTCAACCTTAGTTGATCTCTTCGGGCGTTTGATACGTATCTTCTCCAGACTCCTGACGCATCCTTTAGTCGTGCTTTTAGCACCGGGTCTGTCACTGTTGCAAACTGGAGAGAGCCCAATACTCTTTTCTGTTGGTGTCTTGATATCCTCTTTTATCGGATTAGTCTCTTGACAGCTCCCGCTATCTCTCGCCTCTTCTTGAATGGAATGGAGAGGTGGTGTGACTGTAAGTTCCATTGGATTCCTAACCATTGCAACTTCTGAGCAGGAGAAAAGTGAGGCTTCTTGCGATTGATCTTGAACCCCAGGTGCTCCAGGAACTGGATTACCTTTCCGACAGCTTGCAGACAAGTAGTCTTGGATGCTGCCTACACCAGCCAATTGTCTAGATATGCTACTACTTGAACTCCCTCGGAGCGTAGTTGCTGGATGATTGTATCTGCTAGCTTTGTGAATATCCTTGGGGCTATGTTTAGTCCAAAGGGCATGGCTTTGAAGATGAATTTTGTCTTCTGTAGCTTGAATCCTAGGTAGGAGGAGACGGGGCAACTGACTGGTAGGTGCCAGTAAGCATCTGCCAGGTCTATTGAGACTGTGTACGCCCCTTTGGGTAGAAAGGTCCTTATGTGTTGCAAGGTAAGCATCCAGACTTTGTCGTTCTCGATGAAATTGTTGAGTGGAGACAAGTCTAGAATGACTCTGAGTTTGTCTGAGTCTTTTTTGGGAAAACAAAACAGCCTTCCCTGGAACTTGATGACTTCGATTTCCTTATTACCTTCTTGTTCAAGAGTTCTGAGGTATATTCTTCCAACAAGAGGGTGGAGTGTTGGAAGAATTCTGGAAAAAAGGGTGGAATTTCGTTCCATTTCCACCAGAGTTCATTCGTGATTAGGCTGTGGGCCCAGGGATCGAAGGTCCAACGATCCCGAAAGTGAAAAAGTCTGACCCCTACCTGGAACCCCACATTGCTTAGGGGTTCCTGAGGATTTGTTTCCGTGACCGCGACCTCCTCTGCCCCTTGAGGGGTTTTCGGAGGAACGTCTTTTTGGGCCTCTATCTTTGTAGGGCCGAAAAGTGGTCGAGTGCCTGTCAAAGCCTGGGTTAAAGACAAGTGACTGGGCTACCAACTGTTGAGGGACCATCTGGAAGGTGGTTTGAGGCTGGGCTACCATTTGAGGCACCGTGGCCATGGTCATGGCCAGAAGTTGTGCAGGTTTACGTGGTCTCCTTGCCTTCTTGTTCTTAGGCTGGGGACCTCCGTCTGAGGAAGATTTTCTTTTTGAAGACATGCCCCACTTTTGGAGAAGGTTCCTATTCTCTGTGGTGGCTTTGGCAATGACTTCTTGGACCACTTCCTGTGGGAAAAGGTCTTTGCCCCAGATACATGATGAAATCAGTTTTCTGGGTTCGTGTTTCACCGTTGCTGTGGCAAACGTGCTCTCTACAGGTCCTCCTTGACCTGACAAAAGCATACAAGTTCTTCACAAGGGTACCCATGTGAGACTTGTCTAAGACAATGTACATGTCTGGGGCGTTATGTAGGTCTGCACACATTTCCAAGCAGTTCTGATGAGACAGGGAGGCGGCAAGTCTTTCTTTCGTCTCCTGTTCCCTTCTCAAGAGATGATCTGGCAACTTTGGAAGGTTCTCGTTGAACTGTTGGCCTGCTACCTCCGGATCCAACTTCGAGACGGAGAAGGTTAGATGTACCTCTTTCCACTTCTCCTCGCAGGTGGGCATTGCTAGAGATAATGGCTTACATTCCTCTAGGATTGGGCAGGGTTTGCCCTCTTCGACTGCTTTAATGACACAGTCGAGGGCTTTCTCCGAAAAGGGGAAAGCTCTGGAGGAAGGAGCAATAAAGGTTGGATGCCTCTTGCTCAGTGCCGAGACTTTGGAGTTGGTGTATCCGGCTCCTTTCAGAGTCTTGGTAAGGATAGCCTGTGGTTTGTCATGTTCAAAGACAATGACTTCCTTTGGTACCGTCTCCTCGCGGGATGCAGGTTCATCTCGCAGTCTCACATAACAATCTGGCTAGGCTGAAAAGTCAGGCCAGAATTCAATATCTTCAAGTGGCTTGGCCCCCAACTTCTCGGAGATGAATAGTTTCCCGTTCATCATGGGCATGTGCTCCGTATACCTCCCCGGGTTGGTTTCGGAGCAGTGAGGAAGGTCTGATACTTTAAGGGGTTTAGCAGAGCCCCTAGAAGTTCCAGGGTGTTTCCCTTCTCGTACCTCCCTCTTCGTCTCTTTAATTTTCAGTTTCATCTCTTCTTGTTCCTTCCAGAACACTTCCAACATCTGCTGGATCGATGATAGGAGCGCTTCGCTCGCTCCTGTCGACCTGTGTAGTCGGTTGGGGAGTTGGGGCTGAAGATGTCAACAGCATAGGTTGGTATGCCGTCACTGTGAACTTGGGGACCTCAGTCACCGTCGAAATGGATCCTTCTTCCTCCGCTGGTGGTTGAACCACGTCTTCTTCATGCCCTTTTTGCAGTAGGTCCTGTTCAGTGTCGGTAGACACTTCCAACATTCGTTCTTGGTGAATGTCCATGCCTTCAAGTGCCTTGTGGATGTCCGCGTCGATCTTCAGTTGGATGAAGGGAGGCTGGACCTGTTCCTGGGGCACTACCGCGCTAGGGTGAGCCTTAGGGAACAGATGGCACCTAACAGATTCATTGGGCTGGTAAGGTCCCGGAGAGTTCTTTTGGAACCCTCTTACCCACCTATGAAGAGTTTCCCTTGCTGCATCCCTAGCCTCTAAGGAGACAGGGATGGTTTCTCCAAAGCCGTTGGACAGCAAGATCGAGCAGTTGGAGCAACCCTTTGGGTCCCAGTACCTCAGGGATCCCGATACGTTGCAGCAGGGGGCATGGGACCTGCAGATCGTGTTCCCATAAAAGTCCTTACTCTTGTGGTTGCAGAACACAACTGCACACGTCACCATTGGCTCCTCCTGTAAAGGAAAAGGATTTGATGAGTATTCAGTTGTTTATATCATTGATATAAATGCATACATTTAAGAGTAATACTTACTATTGTAATTAATAGCTTAGGATAGTGAGCTAGAAAGGAAATAGGAAAGACTCATATCTGTGATTTCTCTCCCAAACAATCGCTGAGACCTCCATCAATATAGTAGGGTCCCGAATTATGCGAGAGTTTGGTCGATCAATGACCTCGTATTAATGGAAAATCGCATATTTCGAAACACACAACTAACAGAAATAATTCCATTGGGGCCATGGCAACCAGCAACTTGCCTATTCAAACGTGTTTACTACCTATTTCCAATACTTTTTATGTACTATACTGTATTTCTTTAAAATATCAAATTGTTCTTGTAAATAAATCAAACATTTAATATACTTTAAAGTTCTAATAACTTGAAAAATGGTAAAAATTACAACCAGGAGGGGTGTAAACACCGTAGATTTCCCATTATAACACGACACAAAATACAGACAAATTTTAATGTTTGTCATATCTATTGTATAAGACAACTGGTGAATAGCAAAACCATCATTGAAAATCCAGAATTATCAAAATAAAGGTGATTTTATATCATGCGTTTCCTAAACACACCAAAAAGCACAATAGAAAACGACAACCAATGTTTTGTTTACGTTTATCTCTGATCATAACGAAGAAACAGACGCATTTACACATCTGTGTATAGGTTAGTTTTTGCCTCGACAGCAATCTTACCAAGTATTGATTATATGTTGATTTTGTTATTATCAATGTTCTACTTCCAAATAAATGAAATGAATGCCATTTATATAATGTTTTTCTTTATGACGCCGCCTGAAACGGAAACCTTCCATTTGTTTACTGTACGCTCCATCTTCGATCATAATAAACAAACGAACGCATTAAACACACATGATCAAAGTGATAACTAATGATATTACAAACATTTAGTAAACATTATGTTATTACAAATATTTTACTTACCATATCCATATAAATTCCTAAATTCGTAGCAAAGCTGGATAACATTTTTTTCCTTATGCGTTTAATCCACAATAGCAAACTGCCGCTAATGACAAAATGATAATTTACGATAATTCTAAACTGTTACGAAAGATAATTGTCTTTTCCATATCCAAAATACTTTTCCTAACTTCAGTTATAAGTCAACTTGTACCCACCTCAATTATGGAACCATATGCAAAAAAGGTAAAAGAAGAAGAAATTACTAGGCCGATATTTAAAGTCATCGAACAATTAGGTTACTGCTATTACGCTCGATGTGAGAGAGAGAGAGAGAGAGAGAGAGAGAGAGAGAGAGAGAGAGAGAGAGAGATGGTTTTAAATGTACAAAACAATAAATATGATAGGTTATAACACATTGGTGCTTATGTAATATTAACTGTATACAGTAGATGGTTTAAATAATTTAAGAAATGGTATAAACAATTCCTTGTTACTGTATTCGTACGCGCATATTCTTGAGAGCGGAAGCTAGACATCAGCTGATGTGATCACAGCCAAAAGTAAAACAAAAAGAAGTCAGCAATAATCGATTTTTAAAACACACCCGAAATTTAAAAACATAAATACAAGTTTTATTATAGCGCAATTGACTATTTAAAGAGTACAAATTTTCTGGAATAGAATGGTGTTTCCTAAAAAATAGTGGTTTGCTGACGAAATCGGATACCGTATTTTAAGCTATGATTGCGATGGATGTATACAAGGTATAATTTTTTCGTTTCGTATTTAATTGACACTTTAAGAAAACCGATTTTGGTTTCTTCATCTATTTGTAAGTATTGTATAACACGAGAGAGAGAGAGAGAGAGAGAGAGAGAGAGAGAGAGAGAGAGAGAGAGAGAGAGAGAGAGAGAGAATCAGCTGTTGTAATCGAATGCCGTGTATTTGTTTCGTGTACCTCCTGAAGAGAGGAATTGATCGTAGAGAGAGAGAGAGAGAGAGAGAGAGAGAGAGAGAGAGAGAGAGAGAGAGAGAGAGAGAGAGAGAGAGAGAGATTCTTATTTTACCGCCTACCCTACAAAGCCAATCTTTGCAAATCAAATGTATACTGTTTAAAATATGACAAAATATTGCCGACTCGTTACCGAAGTTTAGGCTATTCACTGCCGATAAACGAACCCAGTCTACTCGTGAAAACCTTGAAGGCCCGAAGGGAAAAATAAGGCTTTTATAATTTATATACTGTACTGAACAAAAATAATGCTTTAATATACCATTATTAACACTACCATTACAATTATCCTGAGGTTGGAGAAAGATTAATATTGCCGAGAACGTAACCACAATTCTGTTTACATTTTGTCAGCTGGACTCGCACAGTTAACAGTTGATTTCATTGTTGATGTGGAATTTTATCCTTAAATAGGCTATTCATTATGAAATTATGTTGATAAGATGTAATGTTGATATTGTTTTGTAACATTTATTATAAATCACCATATTTAGGGCTACCAATATACTTAGAAAGACAATAGATTTGATACATTTTGTAGTGCTTGACTCGCAGACTTTGAACAGCTTCGCATATACAGAAAATCTATTTTTGAAAAATAGAGATTGCAGAAAAGGGGAATCGTATAATTTGAACACGCATAATTTGGGACCGTACTGTATTAATATTTAGATTCCCTAAAAGGGAGAATACAGGGTGGAGCGACTCTTAGTACTTAGAGACGGGGTTAGTAAATATTTATAATTTCTCCACCTGCAGTATATTAATATTGATCGGTGTTTTATATGGGTCCCGATGATCAAAGGATTTATCTGGGTGTTGAGGGATTACTCAACCTCAACATGTTATGCAGTCCCAACAATAAACTGTGATAGGATACACAGAGTATGTTAGAAATTACTTGTACTACTGTATTGTTGTATACTGTAGTTTTACCGGTACACTACTGGGGTTAGGCTAGTGCCTAGTGGCACTAACTGATAGAGAGATAGAAAGAATGGAAAGGAGGGTTCCTATTATTATGGTTTAGCACAATAACTGGTAGTGTAGGAGGACTACTGCCGCCTGCTGTCTCCTTGCAGAATGAGAGCTCTAATGGAAGGGGAAGGAATCCATCTGTTTCTAGCTTCCATCCATCCACAAAAGTCTGCCGCCGGCTATACTGCCGGTTGCAAGGTTTGTGGATGGCAGACCAAGGGAGGACTGAAGAATTCTCAACAGTATGTTGGGTTTCCCACCGGCAGCCGTCAGGGCGGGCTCAGTCTTTCCCCGGAGCATTCACTTCCGGTGAAGGAAGGACATGAGGAGGAAAAGACCGAGGCGGCTACCTAACCGCCGCTGGTAGGGTCCCGCCCGGCAACGCAGTCAACCCGGCAAGCCGGGATGACTATCTGAGTACCGGTCAGAGATTGTTGTGACGGCTAGGCCAACACTAAAGGACAGAGGAGGGAAGGGGAAAGGGTCTTATAGTTGACAGGGGAGAAAGGCGGCGGCGGCAGGCATGCCGCCTACCTTCGGCCGTGAACTAAGGAAGCATGGCTTCCTGTACCGATGATGTCGTGGGCGGCAGAGGAACAAAGATTCCCCTGTCAGCGACATTGTCGGCTGCAAGACAGGACACCCTGAATTACCATCTTACTTCAAAGCTGGGATACTCGGCGGCAAAGAAGGCAGTCGGTGTTATAACTATCTAGGTCAATGGCAATGACGAAAGATGGAGGTTGCCGCCTGTAATGGCGGCGGCTCAGGAAGGGGGAAGGGTTTAGCCTCTTTTCTCTAAACGAGAATATATATCGAACCATATCCATAAATTCTGGGGGATGTATGTCCCCATCCAAATTAATAGGGAACGAAAGGGTGAGGCTAAACATGGGGAATTACTTTACTAACGTATTTATATACTAGTTAGGCTGGCCTAACTCCGGTGGGGACCGCGGCCAAGGTTGTTACCACCGGGGCCCCCCGGTGTATACGAAAAGTAAAGTCACATTTAGGAAGAGGAATAAAATATCGTAAGCATAATCTTCACTAGTATAATTTGCCTAACTAGCTAAATTTATAGCTAAATACCGGGAATGTCGCTCTACTGACTAAATAAAATGCAATCATAATGTACGACAGTGGTCTTAAAATGGCTGCCACCAGTGTTGGCTACGCTCAACCGAGCACACTTAAATCATATGAATTTAACCGTGAAAAGGGAGCCTAAAATTATACACAGGAAAGAACAAATACTCCACTTTCCAGAGGATGAAGATGCTGGAGATTGCATGATTATTATTCCAAAAATCCGTAACAAACACCGGGAAAAGTTTGGGAGCGCACTTAGCTTAAATGCTACAGAAGAAGGAATGGCAGCCCGTAGTAGTACGGATAGGAGGTCCACTGGGTACCTAGATAACGGCTCCCCTTTTTCGTTCGCCACTCTTCCCCCTCAAAGAGTTAAATCTATTCGGGGTGAAGATTGCAATGTGTCGTATCTAAAAATACGTCCCCTGATATTATGCGATATTCTTAAAGTTATACTAAGGATACTCGCGCCAGGTGTTAGAATTCTGGAGACCTTTGGTTAATTCTCTGGGAGTATCACTGTAGCAAATATCCCTTAGAAAGCTACCTAAAGGAACCTTCCATCAGGACGACATGGCCGAGCCAAAAAAAGCCTTTAGTAAAGGAATGGAACATTCTAGCAGTAAGGGGTAGCCCAAACCAATGCTCTAGTCTCTCTTTGTCCCTGCAGTTTTTATCATTATAGTTCAGTTTAGATGTTTTCCAGAAGGTGCACTTGCCTGACGGTCCCTTTCATGGAAAAGTACAGTATGTTTCAATGATCGTGATCAAGTTAAAGGTTCAAAGCATTAAAAGGAACTTGCTTTTAGCAGGACAAAATCCAGCAAGACCAGGCTACTTCATTATAGTAGGGATAATCATGATAATGATATCCCTCCATCCTTAGATGTTTCACATTAACACTACAAATTTTAAAAACAACTCTTATTTTTCCTAGCTATACAAACCTGAGTCATTTATGTGGGTTTTACTCTCAGTTTCATTTTCTCCATGACCAGACAATCAAAGAAAAATGATTTCACTGCATCATTCTTAGTTGCTAAGCTACCACTGCGCATGCGGCGTAGAACGTCTGAACATAACGCTTCTCCACGCCATTCTTGGTCGTGAGGTTAAGAGGATGTACCTCACTACCTCTCTACGATCAAACATCCGCTCTTGCCCTCAATATACCATTATAGAGCTTAGTGCTTGTGCCCTCTGTGTCTTTAATATTCACTGTCACTTGCATATTTATCATTATTTCTGAGTTACGAGTGGGTGCACTATGACTAGTAAGCCGAATACTATGTATTCATGCCCCGCCTGTGATGAGCGTCCCAGTAGTACTTTTCATGAGCTGGGTAGATGTTGATTCCCAACCGGTTTGTCCTTCTTGCCGTGGAAAAAGATGTTCACTGAAACAAACTTCTAAGGTACCTTACCTTTGTTAAAATCATTAGTCCAGTACATCCTCTCTTGAACACACCATGTTAACAAACCTAACCTCACTTCCCTAGGCAAGTCAATTGTTAAAAGTATTTCTTTCAGTAAGGGTTCTGAAAGATCATTGCACTGTACAGATTCAATAGCCTCTCAGAGTGCCTCAAATTCTTCAGTTACTTTACACCCTTCTGCTGCTAAACTCTTGTAATGCTATAATCCTAGTTACTCTATTAGACAATTAGATTGTGTGAAGATGAAGTCGGTAGTGTGGATCCTAATATCCCTTCACTCGCTACAGTGAACCCTTCTAAAGAATCTTATATTACATAAGTGTATGGCGTAGCATATCATATGATTCCCTTAAATCTTGGGGTGAATGAGGTTTTGACTAAAGTCAATTGTTTGTATTATGTTTCAGATGACAATGAGTTCCGTTAATTTGTAAACTAGACCACTAGCTCGTTGCAGGTTAAATCTAGGCACTAGTACATTTACTACTATTAAAACAAGTTGTCTACAAGCATGCGTAACAGCTCCCATATCCAGTTATAAACAGGAAATCAGCTGATTTTTTTTTCTCAGTTCAACTTGTGTTGAAGGAAGATAAAGAGGAAAAAAACATGGAAGCAGACCTTGAAAGTGAGGTATTACAGTATCTCCTTTTCAAATTTTATGGAACCTTATTGCAGAGAAATACCGTAATATGTTAAGTAAGGTTAAGTTCGGAAGCTTCTATTCTTCTGAAACTATGGAAGTAGCTACTATCATCATCGTGGTGGATATGATCAAGTTATGTCTGTCTCAAGTTCAGAAAAAGGCTGAAAATTATAGTCCCCATTTAGTCCTTAAGCCTACAACTCAAAAGATATGCTGACTTGTATTTGACTTACCAGTTGCCTAATCTTGTCTTAGATTTCAATTTCATTTCCACTCTTGACCTCATCATTGCAACTCATAAACGGAAATCTTTAAATTCTGGTTTTGCTAGTTGGCTGACTAAAGAGATGTTGTTTGTGGGTATTCAAGAAGGGAGTGTTCTTACATTGCTTTCCTTAGGATACTCTATAATAGTGGTTATTTCCAGTCTCTCTGAAGAGAAATTTGCCGGACATCAAGATTTGAGTTTAATTTTAGATTGTCTCATCTGCCTTGCAGCGGTACTATTAAGACATAATTGAATAATTGATTTAAAGTTTTCAGGCGTCCTGACATCAAAGGTCATTGATACCGATATCATTTATTTTATATAAAAAAATAAAAGAATATTCAATTAAAACCATAAAAGTTGAATGTCATTATAGAAGTTAAATAGTTTTCAGAACACCTGCTTCTGAAATAAATCTAAAAATGCCACTCGCATAGTAGGACACATCATGTCCTAGAATCAATTTTTCAAGTTATAATAATTGGGGCATTCAGTCAACAAATGCCTCACTATTAAAGGTACTAAACAGTTGTCGCCATACGGTTGGTGTTGGCCCTTCAGCAGAAACTCGTGTCAACCAAGTGTGACCAATACGGAGACAACGAAGAAACGTCTCCCATTTTTGGGGCATCATGTTATACCTCTAAGGATATATGATATTTGTAACTTCTCTCATTCTATTGTCATCTAGACTATTCCAGTGGTGTTGCCATTTATTACAAAACAATTTCTTGATGTTGGGTAGGAAATCATTACAGGGAATGGGATACCTTCTTGGCAGCACCTCGGATGCAGCATTCTTCGCCAGTGAATCTGCCTTCTCATTCCCAGACACACCTACATGTGCTAGAACCCAACAAAATCGAACCATTATACCTCTCAGTCCAATAATAAAAAGCCATTCTAAAATCTTTAAAACTAGAGGGTTACTAGAATTAAAAACTTCTCAAGCTTGAAGGACACTCCTATCATCACTAAAAATAGTAAAATTACCCTCCTTTTCCAGCGCTATTTTCTCAATAGCGGTTAGTATGCCATACAGTTCGGCAGTAATATGGAAACTGTTAGAGGAAGTGCACCTCTACAATTAAAACCATTACTATGTACTCAAAAACCAACGCCAGGATCAGATTTGGAGCCATCAGTATAAATAAAAGTCAATCCCCTATGTTTTACAACATGTTCCATAAAGAGACTGGATTCTAAGTCAGTCATATTCTTCTCAACTCCAATAAAGTATTTACAAAAAGATACGTCAGGTAATTTCCATGGAGGCGTTGATGATACCTTAAATGGAAGAACCTTAATTCTAATTATATCAAGATTGTTTAATAATTGTTTCACCAGAAAGCCATAAGGTTGAGGAGATTTTGGGTGCAGCTCAAAGTATGTTGACTGCCTTACAAGCCTTGCAGTCTCAAAGGCTAAAGAATTAGGGAGTCTTTGCAATCTAAACAAATACCGAATAATAGAAGACATTCGGTAAAGATCTAGAGGTAACTCTCCAGCATTAACAAGGAGACTTGTGAAAGGTGAGGTTCTAAACCCTCCTGTGGACAATCTAATACCAGCATGATGCATTGAATCTAATATATTTAACCGGCTTGGGGTGGCGGAGGAGTATATTTCATATCCATAACTAATTTTGGAAAAAATCAAGGCCTTGTATAATCTTAAAATAGTACTGCGGTCTGACCCCCATGATGTATGGGACAATGCCTCAAGACATTTAGCTTTTAAAGGTTTTAAGTGAGAAACCCATGTAAGCCTACTATCAAATATCAAACCTAAAAATTTAGCTTCACTTACACATGGGATCCGTTGACCTTTGATAAATATATCCGGGTCTGGATGTACTCCCCGGATACAACAAAAATGGACAATAGTAGTTTTACTTGTTGAGAACTTAAATCCATTCATATCGGCCCACTCGATAATTTTGTTAATAGACAGTTGTATTTTTCTCTCAACCATTAGCATTCTAGCTCCAGCAAATGATATTGACAGATCATCCACAAATAATGTTGAAAGAACATCTCAGGGAACGACTGAAGATATCCCATTAATTGCTAGTGGAAACAGGGTTACACTCAGCACACTACCCTGAGGAACTTCTTCTTCCTGACATTTACTCTCTGATAAAGTATCCCCCACTCTCACTTGAAAAACTCTATGTGAAAGAAATGACTGAATAAATAGTGGTCGCTCTCCTTTTAATCGTAATTCGTGAATTTTTTCAAGTATACCATATCTCCACGTGGTATCATATGCCCTTTCAAGGTGAAAAAAGAATGTCACATGGTGCTGTTTGGAAGCAAAGGCTTCACAAATAGAGGACTCAAGTCGTAACAACACATCAGTTGTTGAGTGCATTTTTCTGAATCCACATTGATTGGGTGATAAAATACCCTCCTTTTCAAGGTACCACATCAACCTTGCATCGACCATCTTCTCCATGATTTTACATAAACAAGATGTCAATGCAATAGATCGATAGTTTGCTGCTAAAAACTTGTCCTTACCGGGTTTTAAAATGGCTAAAATAATGGCTAGTTCCCAAACAGTCTGGTAACTATGATCATGCCACATTCTATTAATAATACTTAAAATAAATAACTTTGTATTAAAATGTAAATTTTTAATCATTGCATATGGAATTCCATGGGGTCCAGGGGCTGTATTGTTACAAGTAGTAAGTGTGGAATCAAGTTCTCTTTCAGTAAAAGGAGAATTTTACGATTCTTCCCTTCCTGTTGCAAAATAGAACTTCTAGAATACTGTGTAGTATTCAGCCTCATGATGGAGAATGCCTGACTATTAAAATTGACAGTATGACTAGTATTACAAACAGGATGGAACTGTCCGGGAAGACGTGCATGTAAAGGAAGATCAGCATTAGGAAAAATCTTATGCAATATGCATAATGAAATAACTGAACGACGGTGCCAGAGATTAATATTTATATCAGGATTAAGAAATTTAAAAGATCGTAAGTTCCTGTCCAACAAATCAAGATGAGAATCAGCAAGCTGAAGACCAGACAGGAGAATAATACTCAAAACAAGGTAGAATGAAAGAATTAAGTCAATTCTTCAGAATAGATTGATCACCAAAAATCTCAAAATACTTTCTCAATAAGTCAATTTTTTTGTGCAATTGAAAAAGACACAGACCTTTTAAAATTCTAAAAGTCATATAGAGTTAAGGAAACATTATCAAAGCTGAGATCCGGATGTGGAGGAGCCTCTGTCCTTGGCCTATCTACAATCATACTTTGAGTTTTGTTAGGATTCGACGTCATGCCCCATAATTTGTACCCAGCACTAATTCTAGCTAGATCTCTATTAAGGGATTCAGCAATACCAGATCTATATTCAGGAGATGGAATTGATGTAGAGTGTAGCGTCATCTGCATATGCAACAAGCTTGTTTTCTGGGCCAAACCACATGTCAGGTGTATATAATTTAGTATGAAAAGTAATGGACCAAGAACACTACCCTGAGGAACACCAGAGATCACATTCCTATATTCACTATGGTGCCCATCAACAACAACTGTTTGCGATCTATAACTTAAAAATTCAATATTGATGCTAAGAAACAATCCACCCACTCCCAACTGTTTGAGTTGGAAAACAAGGGCCTCATGAATAACAAGGTCAAAAGCAGCACTAAAATCAAGGCCAATCATACAAACTTCCTGTCCACAATCAAGGGATTTCTCTACATAATTGGAGATTGTAAGGACATCACATGCTCCAAGGTCTTTACGAAAAACCAATTGCAAACTAGGGAACAGATGATTACCTTCCGAAAACCTATTAAGACGCTCAAAAACTTTAGATAATATGGGAGTTGTGGAAATTTGGCAGTAATCAGTTGGACTTGAGCTGCCACAAACACATTTACATAGTGGAGTAACATATCCAATTCTCCAACAAGTGCTAAAAGCTCCTCTTCTTGCTAACTTGCACAAAATTATAGATAACTTTGGAGCTAAGAAATCTGCAATCTTTATAAAAAAACAAGGGAAAATACCATTCGGGTCTACATCTCCATAATCATCAAGGTCCAGCAAGAGAGCTTTAATTTTACTAGGTTGAAAAGCTAAACTAGTTAGTTTAGTCTCAGAAAAACAGGAATGAGGAAGATCAAGTTTCTCATTACTCTACTTACTGTCAAACACAACTGCCAAAAAGGGTTGTCTTTTTCTTTGGACAGTGATTGACAGAGCCTCCTGGTTTAAGTAAAGGAGGAACTGTTGCATCTACACCAAAGAGTTCAGATTTAAGGGTAGTCCACCACTTATGTTCCTAGATTGTACCAGAAAAGGTTTCTTTTATGGTTAAATTGTATTCCTTTTCAGTTGAAGCATAAACTCTCTTGAGCAAAAGCTTTAAGCTCAATACAGTTATTCCATGCCAAATCCGATCGGTTACCCTTCCAAAGATGATAGGCCTCCTGCTTCTCCAAAATGTTATTTTCATTAGTAAAATAAATTTTTGAATATACTTACCCGATAATCATGTAGCTGTCAACTCCGTTGCCCGACAGAATTCTACGGAAGGGATACGCCAGCGATCGCTATACAAGAGGGGGGTGTACTCACAAGCGCCACCTGTGGCCAGGTACTGCAGTACTTCTTGTTGACACCACCTCAATTTTTCCTCGGTCCACTGGTTCTATGGGGAGGAAGGGTGGGTCAATTAAATCATGATTATCGGGTAAGTATATTCAAAAATTTATTTTACTAATGAAAATAACATTTTTCAATATTAATCTTACCCGATAATCATGTAGCTGATTCACACCCAGGGAGGTGGGTGAAAACCAGTGTACATGTATATCAAGAAGCTAAGTATCCCGTATTTCATATTATCAGTTATTCAAAATAACAATGAAATTATAAGTACCTGGTAAGGAAGTCGAATTGAGCCATTACTCTGCCTTAAATAAGTTCGTCTTCCTTACTGAGCGCAGCGTTCCTCTTAGGAGGCTGAACAACTCTAAGGTGCTGAAGTATCAAGGGCTGCAACCCATACTAAAGGACCTCATCACAACCTTTAACCTCGGCGCTTCTCAAGAAAGAATTGACCACCCGCCAAATCAACAAGGATGTGGAAGGCTTCTTAGCCGACCATACAACCCATAAAAAGTATTCAAGAGAAAGGTTAAAAGGTTATGGGATTATGGGAATGTAGTGGCTGAGCCCCCGCCTACTACTGCATTCGTTGCTACGAATGGTCCCAGGGTGTAGCAGTACTCGTAAAGAGACTGGACATCTTTGAGATAGAATGATGCGAACACTGACTTGCTTCTCCAATAGGTTGCATCCATAACACTCTGCAGAGAACGGTTCTGTTTGAAGGCCACTGAAGTAGCCACAGCTCCCACTTCATGTGTCCTTACCTTCAGCAAAGCAAGGTCTTCTTCCTTCAGATGAGAATGTGCTTCCCTAATCAGAAGCCTGAATAGTAAGAAACTGAGTTCTTAGACCTTGGAAAAGAAGGTTTCTTGATAGCACACCATAAGGCTTCTGATTGTCCTCGTAAAGGTTAAGACCTTTTTAGATAGTACCTAAGAGCTCTAACTGGGCAAAGTACTCTCTCCAGTTCATTCCCCACCAAGTTGGATAGGCTTGGGATCTCGAACGACTTAGGCCAAGGACGTGAAGGAAGCTCGTTTAGCAAAAACCGAGCTGCAAGGAACATGTAGCCGTTTCAGATGTGAAAACAATGATCCTGCTGAAGGCGTGGATCTCACTTACTCTTTTAGCTGTTGTCAAGCCGACGAGGAAAAGAGTTTTTAATGTGAGGTCCTAAAAAGAGGCTGATTGGAGAGGTTCAAATCTTGATGACATAAGGAACCTTAGGACCACGTCTAGATTCCAGCCTGGAGTGGACAACCGACGTTCCTTTGAGGTCTCAAAAGACCTAGGGAGGTCCTGTAGATCTTTGTTGGTGGAAAGATCCAAGCCTCTGTGGCGGAAAACCGCTGCCAACATACTTCTGTAACCCTTGATCGTAGGAGCTGAAAGGGATCTTACTTTCCTTAGATGTAACAGGAAGTCAGCAATCTGGGTTACAGTGGTACTGGTTGAGGAAACTGCATTGGTCTTGTGCTACGGAAGACTTCCCCTTGAGACTGATAGATTCTGAGAGTGGATGTTCTCCTTGCTCTGGCAATCGCTCTGGCTGCCTCCTTCGAAAAGCCCCTAGCTCTTGAGAGTCTTTCGAAAGTCTGAAGGCAGTCAGACGAAGAGCGTGGAGGTTTGGGTGTACCTTCTTTACGTGAGGTTGACGTAGAAGGTTCACTCCTAGAGGAAGAGTCCTGGGAATGTCGACCAGCCATTGCAGTACCTCTATGAACCATTCTCTCGCGGGCCAGAGCGGAGCCAACCAACGTCAGCCGTGTCCCTTTGCGAGAGGAGAACTTCTGAAGTACCCTGTTGACAATCTTGAACGGCGGGAATGCATACAGGTCGAGATGGGACCAATCCAGCAGAACAGCATCCACGTGAACTGCTGCTGGGTCTGGAATCGGAGAACAATACAACAGGAGTCTCTAGGTTATCGAGGTAGCGAACAGATCTATGGTTGGCTGACCCCACAGGGCCCAAAGTCTGCTGCAAACATTCTTGTGAAGGGTCCACTCTGTGGGGATGACCTGACCCTTCCGGCTGAGGCGATCTGCCATGACATTCATACCGCCCTGAATGAACCTCGTTACCAGCGTGAGCTTTCGATCTTTTGACCAGATGAGGAGGTCCCTTGCGATCTAGAACAACTTCCACGAAAGAGTCCCTCCCTGCTTGAAGATGTAAGCCAGGGCTGTGGTGTTGTCAGAGTCCACCTCCACCACCTTGTTAAGCTGGAGGGACTTGAAGTTTATCAAGGCCAGAAGAACCGCCAACAACTCCTTGCAATTGATGTGAAGTGTCCTTTGCTCCTGATTCCATGTTCCCGAGCATTCCTGTCCGTCCAAAGTCGCACCCCAGCCCGTGTCTGATGCGTCCGAGAGGAGACGGCGGTCGGGTTTCTGAACAGCCAAAGGTAGACTTCCTTGAGAAGAAAGCTGTTCTTACACCACGCGAGAGAAGACCTCCTCTCTTCGGAAACAGGAACTGAGACCGTCTCTAGCGTCATGTCCTTTATCCAGTGAGCAGCTAGATGATACTGAAGGGGGGGGAGGTGGAGTCTCCCTAACACGATGAACAGGGCCAGCGATGAAAGTGTCCCTGTTAGACTCATCCACTACCTGACTGAGCATCGGTTCCTTCTCAGCATGCTCTGGATGCATTCTAGGGCTTGGAAGATCCTTGGGGCCGACGGAAAAGCCCGAAAAGCTCGACTCTGAAGATCCATACCCAGGTAGACAATGGTCTGGGATGGGACGAGCTGAGACTCCTCAAAATTGACCAGGAGGCCCAGTTCCTTGGTCAGATCCATAGTCCATCTGAGAATCTCCAGACAGCGACGACTTGTGGGAGCTCTTAAAAGCCAGTCGTCTGACGGAGCCGGACACAAGATCATGGTACTGCTGCACAGTCTGTGAACTGTCAACCATGGGGAAGCGAGGAAGTACAGTGACAACCCGAAGCTGTCTAGACTGTCTGGGTCGTACAGACAACTCCTTATCGGGTTGCTGAGGTTGCCGCACTGCGTCACAACAAATCACTTCTGCTGGTTGTTGAACGTCTTCCCAGTGACACACTGACTCCGTAAACAAAAAATCCTCTAACAAGGACTAAGCTTGGACTGCATGTCTTGCAACACAGCTCAAGGTCTATGGGAGCAGGTGTGGTAACAGACGGGGTTAGCGACTGAAAGTGGAACCATTACCTTCCCTGGAAGCATGTTATGCTTAAATAAAAGTCCATAGGAGGCTACGCAGCTAAAGGCTCCTCTCCAAATGACAGAGTCCTCAAGGGAATATCAGAAGGAGGGAGAAAAGCACTTTCCCATCTACAGGGACCATATCCGAGAAAAGCTAAGTTCTCTCAGTGAGGGTTTCACTGGTGCAAAAGCAGCAGACTAGAAGGCAACGTTATGAAACTGCTTGACAGTCTAGTGAGTTGGCAACAACCAAAGATGTGTGACTGAGAAGCATGCGGTAAGGTATGCAGAGCATGCTGTATGCAGAGCATGCTGTATGTAGAGCATGCTGTAAGGTAAGCAGAGCATGTTGCATGGCGTGTAACATTTCTCAGAAATTCCATGACCAGTGCTAGATTGAGTAATATCGCATTACTGTCCATTGAAAGTGCACGTGTCGAGGGAATTGATTTAGACTGTTTTGTTGATGAATTTGATAGCCGGCATGAGTATCGTAGAATTAAGCTGCACTAAATATACGTACTATAATCTACTTCACCTCAGGAAAGGGAAACTCGCCCTGTTGGCAACACTGCATTACTTCATGCATGCTTGCATGGGGTTTTAATATCAACATAATATTTACATTACATTCATAACTCATGATTCATTTTGTTTTGAAGATATTTTTGCCATATTTTGCGATTTTGTTAAAAATATATTGCAAGGAATACATATATATTTTTTTATAAGTAATACGAATAACCTCCATTATCATAATGTTTGTGTAGGCATACATGTATATGATTACAAATGCAAGTTATGAAAGTAATGAGGTGTTATTATTGTCATTTGTTATTTCAAAGTTGAATGGGAAGAGGCTCAAGTTGAGGAGAAAGTGGCAGATGCATGCGTTGAGGTGGCTGACTCATAGCATGAGGTTCCTGCCTCAAGAGTTGCGCTTGCCTCAAGGGTTGAGGTGGCTGCGCAGAGAGAGGCTCTTGACTCACGAGTTGAGGTTCTTGAGGTGTGAGCTGCGAGAGTTGAGGTAGCGGCTGCGCAGAACGCAGTTCCTGTCTCACGAGTTGAGGTTCCTGAGGAGCTAGCCTCAAGAGTTGAGGCTCTCGCCTTGAGGAAAGTTGAGGTAGCAGCTGCGAGAGCTGAGGTGGCTGCCTCAAGGATGGTAGAGGTTGTCGTACCTCAAAAGGTTGTTGCCTCGAAGATGGTCTAACTGCAAGAACATCTTGCCTCAAGGCATAAGACTCCTGCTCCCATTGTTGAGGTTGCCTTAAGGAAGGTTGAGGTTGCTGCACAACGCTGGTAACTGGCAACTCCGAACGCGGTAGGGTAGCTTGAGGAACCTCAACTTCGTACGCCTGGCAGACTGGACTGCGGTGAGGCGGAGCGCTCGCAGGAGGAGGTGTAACCTTCTCAGCCTGAAACTCACGCATAAGACCGCAAGCTGCGACTGCATGGACTGCAGCAAAGTCATCTTGGGATCAACAGACGAAAAGGTCTGTTGAGGCAAAGCCTTAACAGAAGATGAGGTCTGTTGAGGCATCGCCTTACCTCTCTACTTCGTACGCCTGGTAGGAGGTGTGCAGTCACCTGATGACTGCGGAGAGTCAGAGCTAACCCAATGACTGCATCCGGGTTGTTGAACTCTAGAGGTCTGGACTTTACGTTTAAGAGGTCTTGAGACCTGAGTCCAGCGTTTTCTCCCCGAAATTTCTTCTGCAGACGAGCAAAATAAGGGCTCAATCGTCTGCGGGTGGGAGTGACGGTCTCTGTAAGACACGCCCGCAACCACCGAGGATACTTCTGTGCGCCGATCAAGGCCTGCCGAACCCTTTTGCCCTTCGACATTGCTTCTCCCCTGGGCTTGGGAGCTTGCAAGGAGTCCCGGACTGGGAGGACGACTGGCACGCACAGAAGTACCCTCACGCACAACACTGACACACTTTGCGCTAATCACTTATCACTTTTGATTTTCTGTTTGCACTTATTTCACTGAACTCGAAACTTTAAGTGGTTTGTACCTGAAACACGCAATTCTATCCTTCCTTAAAAGTTAGTAATTGCGAAAACAGAATTACAATGTAACAGAAAAATCTAATGAAAGATAAATAATTCAGTGGCTGGAAAGAGACTAAACACTAGATCAAATAAACTACGTTTAAAATCTCTCACCGCATAAAGCTTGAGAACAAGAATAAAACTCTAGAAACGTTTACCTTCTTCCCCTAAAGAGACTAGGGAGAAGAGCAAAAACGATAACAACGTTACTCGCTTGAACGAAACGTTTATCCAGCTCTCTCTCCCTCCGTCTCTATCTCTCTCTCTCTCTCTCTCTTGACTTAGAACCTGAGAGAAGAGCCCAATCATATATATCGTTAAAACATATTATTGTTAAAGGGAAAAAAGTGAAATATTTCCCAAATAAAAAGTTCCTTTATTAGAATTAAAACCATAAAGCAAAGAAAGAATGAACAAAACGCTAGAAACGGTTACTCTTACTGCAACGTGACACCGTGAAAATTCTCTCTCTATCGTAACGATAGAGCGCAAGTTGAACGTTCTGAACGTCAACAACTGCAGAGACAAAACAAAACGTTAGTTCAACTTTGAAAACAGTACGAGACTATCAAAGAAATTCTTTCAAAAACATTAAAATAGCATAATATGTAAACAGGTAAAACCGAAATGACGGGCTCAATGTTAATTAACTTCGGTACCAAGAAAAGACCGCCTACTATTAGGAAAGGTCGAATATAAACAAATATAAAAATTAATTTTAATAAGTTTATAATAAAAGGAAGTTAATCGAAGATACCTAGAAAAGGCGGAGAGAAATAAAATAAAGCTATAACTTTTGTTAAGCAAAATTAAGAAAGAGAGTCTATACTCTCTTAGACACCAACACTTCCGTCTAAGGGAAGGGTCGGCCATTAAAAAGTGAAAGAGAGTTCATACTCTCTTCGTCACCATAATTAATCAAATTAATTCCAAAAGCTAGCTAAGCTAATGATAAAACTTCCTGAAGTTATCTAAGCTAATAGAAAAGTTTCCAGTATAGCGAAAGCTGAAATCTTAGAGCAATACTTCACCAAAAACCGTGAACAATACTCCAAAATTATAAGCGTATCCATGAACGTCTTGCCGGAAGCACGACAGAGGAAAAATTGAGGTGGTGTCAACAAGAAGTACTGCAGTACCTGGCCACAGGTGGCGCTTGTGAGTACACCCCCCTCTTGTATAGCGATCGCTGGCGTATCCCTTCCGTAGAATTCTGTCGGGCAACGGAGTTGACAGCTACATGATTATCGGGTAAGATTAATATTGAAAATAAGCAATTCTACAATCATCATCGAACCATGGTTTGTCATTCACTCAGTACCTTAGTATATGAGAAGGGATATGCCTATCAATTATGTTGACAAGATTCTCATTCAGGGGGCAACAGGATCAACACTACTATATAACTGTGACCAATTCAATCCCAAAAGATCACTCAAAACCCCATTCCACTTCGCTTGAGATTTAATATAAATCTTACATGTGTATGATACATCAGGGAGAGGCTGCTCAGTTTTCACTAGTAATGAAATCAAGGCATTATCAGATGTCCCGACTGCACAACCAACTTTACATGTTATAACGCCAGAAAAATCAGTGGATATGAGGTCTAAGCAATTAACAGGCCTGTGAGTAACTTCACCTATGATTTTCTCACAGCCCGATACAGAGGCAAAGTTTAAAGCTCTTAAGCCATGGCCATCGGTAGGAGAAACAGAATTTAACCACTCCCTATGGTAAGAATTGAAATCACCAACAAAGACAAAAGAGGCCTTTCTATCATCTTCCTGTATCTTAGCCATAATGGTAAGAATACAATTGAAGATAGAATCATCCATGTCTGGATTCCAGTAGATCAAACACAAATAAAATTTGTTTTGCCTGCCACAAATCTCATGGCATCCACATTCATAGCAGGACTTATAAGCAGGGTATACTCAGTCTTAATATACACTGCCATTCTCCTGGCCGTAGGAATGGCATCCCATTTCAAAATTATAGGCTTCTTAAAACCAGTCATAAGGAGCTCAGATGAGTGTCTCATATTAGAAACTAAAGTTTCTGAGCATAAAAGAATATCATACTGTCTGGATGCAACTGTCAGGTCTTGAATATTTGCATGAAAACCATGAATATTGCAATAGAGTAGACGACACTGACGAAATCTAGGACGTACTGGTCCCGGATTTCGCTTAATGTCCCCAGACAGCATAAGAATTACCGGTAATGGTAATAAAAAAGATGGATCATACTTAAAAACTAAATTAACAAGAATGATCCCAAAAACAATATGTTGACTGGTGCAGAGCTAGGAGTCTGTCAATGACTAAGACATGCTTGATTATTGTTGAATTTTATGATGCCTTTTTATGATAAACTTTCTATTTTAGGAATTACATGATATAGATCCAAGCTTAATTCTAACCCTTACGCTACAATGACGTACGCTGAACGCCAAAACATGCCAGGTACAATAGTGTATGACATACTGGATATGTTATTTTACAAATATAAACCATATGGAAGTTGAAATAATTTGTTATCATACCAACATATGGTCGTAAATCATACATAAAGATATTCTACTAAAAAGTCTCCTTCCTTTGATTTTAGCTGTTCCTTTCATTCAGCCAACCAACAAAGAATTTGGAATTCTAGCATTTATTCCTAAATGTGTAGAGCTTATTTTAGTGGGGTTTTATATTGCCTTGCATAATCACACCACAATTTTTAGCCAATGGCAAAATTCCCTACGTGAGACATTACTCTCCCCTGACACCTCCCAGCTTAGAGACATAGCTCTCCTCACATCTCACCCTACCACCAACTGAGACACACACACACACACACACACACACACACTCACTCTCTCTCTCTCTCTCTCTCTCTCTCTCTCTCTCTCTCTCTCTCTCTCTCTCAGTGAATTTTTTCAGGATTTTGTGTTTTTCTTTCTATGTTGGCATTCCGGCCGGCCCCCTTAAAGAGGAGAGAGGAGACACATCTGATCTCTACCAGCCAAAAGAAAAAAAAGTGATGTAGTAATAATAATAATAAGAATAGGGAAGTGGGGAATATGGGGAAAGGAAGAGCACCCCTGGATACAATCCAGTTTATAGCTCAAAGGCAGGTACTCGGGATGGGAAAGATTAAGGATATAGGGAGAAAGTGAAGTACAGGAGAAGAATAAAAGAGAGGGGCAGACCCTCTTGCGATATTACGGAATTTGGTTTTTAGTTAGTGACGTAGTTCACCGATGTGTGAGTAGATATAGGTGGCTAGGTACCCCCAGCCAACCCCTTATCTTCCTCACTATTGTGGTAGGGTAGGGTTGCCACCTTGCATTAAAAGTCTTAATAACTAACCTTCCAGCTTCGCTGAAAAATAATCCATAACGAATCGTCTAAGGTTTGTTAGTGAAGGAACAACTTTATTTTCCAACATACATTTCAGAATCTTGACTATTTACTCAAATCTTCATTAGCATTCTACTCTTCTATGAAAAAAACTGATAAACTATTCACATATATATCAACATTCTAAAGAAAGAAGAAAAAAGTACCTACTTTTTGATAACCATGCACAAGAACAATGCCAAGGTTGGTGGGAACAAGCTTTCGCCCAGTTGTCACAGTTACATAGTTCCTCTGAGAAATATTGTTAATGTGAACTGGAATGGAGGCATCTGTCCCAATACCATGCTTTTCCATCAAACTGATTAATTCAGATTCTGTTAGATAATCTGGAGGGGACGTTTGTCTTTCAGCTAATTTTGACTGGAAATAAGAAAACCATGTACAAATTAATGCAATTTTCCTCACCAGTTTCTTTATTCTTTAACAAACATCAAATATTAGTAAAACAAACCTTAATCACCCTATATCTACTCAACAGTACAAATGACTTGCACCTAAAATTTGGGAACCAAAACCAAAAACAACCAAGGAAAAAATTTTAAGACAACCTTAATACTTCACACCATGGTTACAGGAATTATAGGCTACTGTACTAAAATCTACTCTACTGTGAATATACCAATTTATTGAACTATTTCTAATATAGAAATAATAATTTTTATCAAATTATATCTAAACCAAAATTATAAATTTCGGAAAATAATTCAGTGAAAAAATTAATTTAGTAAAAATCTAATCTTTACAGATAATAGCTTTAAAAATAAATTATATATTGAATTTGAATTATTCCACTTATGTTCAGTTCTTAATTGCCTAATCGAATAAAATTGCAACTTTGATTGTTGAAAACAATAAAGCCAATTCAAAAGACTATCAGAAAAAAAAACTTTATCTCTGTGCAATATTATATGGGAATCCTTAAAAATTAAATTTTGAGATAATAGCAGTCTCAAAGCACCATATATAATATATATACACACATATATATATATATATATATATATATATATATATATATATATATATATATATAAAAGGTGCTTTGACACTGCTATTATCTCAACATTTAATTCTCCAGGATTCCCATATCATATATATGTGTGTGTGTGTATATATATATATATATATATATATATATATATATATATATATATATATACACATACATATATATATATATATATATATATATATATATATATATACAGTATATATATATACATTTATATATATGTATGTGTATATATATAATCACACACACACACATATATATATATATATATATATATATATATATATATATATATATATATATATATATAGGTAGTAGGTTGGCCTGGGCACCAGCCGGCCATTGAGATACTACCGCTAGAGTTATGGGGTCCTTTGACTGGCCAGACAGTAATACATAACATCCTTCTCTCTGGTTACGGTTCTTTCCCTTTGCCTATACAGACACCGAATAGTCTGGCCTATTCTTCACAGATTCTCCTCTGTCCTCAAACACCTGACAACACTGAGATTGCCAAACAATTCTTCTTCACCCAAGGGGTTAACTACTACACTGTAATTGTTCAGCGGCTACTTTCCTCTTGGTAAGGATAGAAGAGACTCTTTAGCTATGGTAAGCAGCGCTTCTAGGAGAAGGACACTCCAAAATCAAACCATTGTTCTCTATTCTTGGGTAGTGCCTTAGCCTCTGTACCATGGTCTTACACTGCCTTGGGTTAGAGTTCTCTTGCTTGAGGGTACACTCGGGCACACTTTTCTATCTAGTTTCTCTTCCTCTTGTTTTGTTAAAGTTTTTATATTTTAAATAGGAAATATTTATTTCAATATTGTTACTATTCTTAAGATATTTTATTTTTCCTTATTTTCTATTTTCCCTGTTGGGGCCCTGGGCTTATATCATCCTGCTTTTCCAACTAGGGTTGTAGCTTAGCATTTAATAATAATAATAATAATAATAATGAGTGTTCCTCACAATATTCATATTTATACAGTTGCGAATATTTTTTTTTCCCTTTTTAATTGTAAAGAAAAATAGATCTATGAGTTGTAGTAGCAAATGAACATGGCTATCTCACCCAAAAATTAATTTTCCTATGTCAAAATCCATTATATGGTAAATAAATACAAATATCTAAGAACTATTTACTACTTATGATGACCTTTGCCAACAAAATGCTAATCTACAGTTATCTGAATTTAGTCCGGTATATCTGTAGTAAGTGTCCATTGCTGTAAGGTTTCTCCAGTAGTTGCTGAAAAGGGAGACTCTCTGATGAAGTAAGAATTCCCAAGCCTTGGTTCCTAACCTCGAGAGGTCTTCAAACTATTTCAGGACGCTCTGAGGATGCTGATTTTCTGTCAAGAAGCGTGATACTGTCCCCGATCTGTGGTCCAGTTAGGAACATGCCTGAATAGCACACATAGTTGCTACCTCCATATTCTGCATTTTAGGCCACCAGAAAATGGAGGGGAGGCTAAGTAATTTGATTTATCGCTAGGTACATTGAGTACCAGGTTAGCCAGAGTGGACATAACATTTCCCCTGACACCTGCCTGTTTTCAGTAAGTTCACCGGGATTGAATAAGTCTAGCGTGTCTTGAGTTTGATTACAGAGCGCCACAGTATACCTATGTCTCGGGGTTTCAGATTGAAGGAATAATGTGTCCATAATGTACAGCTTATCAGTGATTTGAATGCAAGAGGGCTCATTTAGGCTGGCCAAGCGACGGATTATCCTCATGATCTTGATGAAAAGAGATGCTCACGAACCAGATATAGGGACCTCAAGGGGGCTCAACTGAGCTGGAGAACGTGCGTGCAGCAAGGTTTTCTGGAGAGTCATTGATATGATATCCTGATCATGAATGACTTCCCTTTAGAGATAACTGATGGTTCTACCTTGATAAACTCGTTAGGAAAATTAGTGTTCCTTTGAACGTCCTTCCTCTCTGTAAAAACATCTAATCAATAGAGAACAGAAGAGGCGAAGAAATAACTGGGAGGAGTCATGCTTACTTCTAGTATATGAGTTTCTACCTGTAGCACTTTGCGAGAGAATGACATGGAGTTCTCTTCCCAAACTCAATCTGTGAATGGAAAAGGATTTCTCTGAAGCAGGCCATCTAGGACTATGTTTATGGCTTCTAATTGTTTCAGATGGGGGTGTCACTCCAGGAAAAAGGGAGGAAACAATTGTGGCGCCCTTTAGAGCCTGAAAAGAAGGTTCCCATAAAAAAATAGTTCATGCTGTTCCGATGAAACTTACAAAATTCGAATCTATACAAACATTAGACCAAGTACTTGTGTGAGTACGTTCTGGTAAGGTGACAGGTTTTTCATTCATATAACCAAAACTTGTTGAGCTTTGTAAGCTGAAGCTACCTGTTATTGAGTCAAAGTTGGCAATGAAACACGACCATGAGGGGTTCCCTTCATATACGTGCATTATCAGAGGACATAGGATGATAGCTCTCCCGCAGAGGAATAGCTTTACACATTGAAATGGCAGCATGTTCAGGGATGTCATCATGTGTGGCCACAACGGTGGGTTTAGTGACATCATGTGTGGGCACAGCAGTGCATTCAGTAACATCATCACGCATGGGCACAGTGGTGCATACAGACTTGTTTGCCTGAGAAAATGTCCAGGCTGAATCAGGTATGGACATGTGCACATCGACTTAGGACCGAGATAGGGACTAAGAGACACGTCATACTCGATCTGGACGTATGTCGAACTTAAAAAGTGAAGTTTCCATACATTTATTATGCTGTGTCACAATACTGTAATCATCTAAGTCATATTTTATCAATATCTTCATCTATATTACTATTTCATTTTCTTGGTTCATAGGATATCATATGCCTTATTAATGCCTTTTTGTATTCTTTTTTTCCAATTTCAGAATAATTTTAACAATCAACAATTACTGGCTATTTTGTTTACCTTTAATTGTGATCAGCTAATCTCAAGTTCCCGCTACTGTATCGAGAAAATGCGCACATACGAGTAACAAAGCATATCATTTATATAATTTCTTATTCAAAATATCTTCAAGATGAATATTACATCAGAACCAATATGTTATAAGATATCATAGTTTTACTACACTTTGTTTATAGCCATTATTATTAGTTATCATACGAATATGTTCTCTCTCTCTTTGTGTGTGTGTGTGTGTGTGTGTGTGTATGTGTGTGTGAGGGTAGTTCATTTTTAAAGCTTCATACAGTATTTAATTTTTAGTTCATTATCAGGTCATATTTCTTTTGACATTATTGTGTATAATTGTGATTTATTAAAGCATGTTTGTATTCTATTTTTCAATTTTGGGAGCATTTCAATAATCAACAATTACTTGTGTTTTACCTTTGGTAGTCATCAGCTGATCTCAAGGTCAAACTGCTGATTGCGATTATGAGTACATACGAAAAACAAGGAGTATTGTTTTTATAATTTCTTAACTTATTCAAAATATCCTCATAATGAATATCACATTTTTCATACAGTTTGTTTATAGTCATTATTATTAGTTATACGAATACGTTCTCTCTATATATGCGGGATTTCTTTAGACATTATTAGATATACTTGGTATCGTTACGTGATTTTTCAATAATGGGAACAATAGTACAGTACTGTATTACTATTGACTACCAGGCAGTTTGCCTGGAAGATGACAAAATAGGATCAGAGCAACTTGTTCTGACCAAAGGTGCAGTTGTGAACACAGCCGAAGCAGTCCTACCAGCCTCAATACACTAATGGAGTAATAACAGTCTCAATTCTAGAGGTCTAGGTACAGGAACGGGGGACTTTCGACGCCTTGATGAGAGATTTTTCCAAATGTGAAAAGTCACTCACGAATAAAATCAACCATGTAAGGCTCACGGCTCAATACACTAGTGGGAGATGAGGGAGATCTATGAATTTTCGAATAATCAAGGACCAAGAATACTGGGACTGGATCCGGCTCAGCGAGCCCAGTGGCCGTACCTGAGGGATCTGTCCCAAGCATCGAGTCAGGATCCCTAGTTACAAGACCAATGTTAGATGATAATTATGATCATCAATAAGTTATCATTATGGCCGTCATCCTCCGTAGCTGGAGCCTTAGAAGGTACAAGATACAAAGGAACAGGAAGGGGGATATCTTTCAATGCACAACAAAACTTACACTTCCTAGTATTACTGGAAGACGAGAAAGGAGAACAATCTTAGCTCGTTACTTGCAACCAGGACTCTCTCTAGCTGAGAGGACAGCCACTCCCTATAAACCCCATATGGTGATTCCACAGAATATCTTTTGCCACAGCATTAGCCATTGTTGAGCACAAGCATAGCACAAATAATGATAAGCACACTTAGTAACAATGAAAAGGAAAAGACATAAAGCACTAAGCTCTATAAGTGAAAATCAAGAGAGGATCAAGTCAAGATCGTAGAGAAAAGAGGGGAGACGTCTTTTCTTAACAGTGACCAGAAAATGAGTGAAGCCTATCAGCAGCCGCAAATGGCACCCAGCAGTGAGGTTACTATGTCTACCAACCATGCAACAGAGCCCACTTTCTTTTATTACAGTAAAGTCATAGAAAATGGAACTAGATGTGTAACCCTTTAAAATGACTGAGAAGTTTGTATCTACGAAGGGATAAATATGGGTATGTTACATCTCCATGACTTTTAGATATCTTTTTAGATGGAATGACTCACGGCTGGGAAAAGGAAATCAAATACTTGGATGGAATGACTCAGAGTTGGGGAAAGGAAATCAAATACAAGTATAAAATTACGCTCGTGAGAAAAACTGTATGATATACAGAAAAAGTTTAATAGTTTGCAAGAGGAGAAAGTTAAGAATGAATGTTAACAAGAGTAAGGATAAGGGTGAGGGTTACTTAACAGAATGATAAATAAATGAATCTTGATACAGACAGTGGAAGAAATGAAATGGCTGATTCTCATATAATGAGTGATGGTAGGAAGAAAGAAAATTTGTAATATAATAGGTAAAGCAATAGAGGTAGAAGGATGTGTCAAAGATTGGAAACTTGGATTAACTACAGTATGAAAGACAAGGCAAGAACATATGATGGAATTGTTAAACAATTCTCCTATAATGAAATGAAATTTTGATGCTAAATGTATATGAAAGGAAAAAAGATTGAAGCTAAGAAGAGTTGCTTATGTAGTACAGTATAAAAGACATATTTAAAGGCTTTAAAGGCCATTCATGAATGGCAGGGAAAAGGCAAGGGACAGTGACATTGCCCTACTGAACAGGACAATGCCCTAGAGACTGACCATATGTATATATGATCTATGATCAGCACCTAAACCCCTCTCCACACAAGCTAGGACCAAGGAGGGCCAGGCAATGGTTGCTGATGACTCAGTAGATAGACCTATAGGCTCCCCCAAATCCCCAATGGATGGTCAGATTGCAGCGACCAAAGAAACCAACAAGTTTGAGCGGGAGTCGAACCCCAAGCTGGCGTTCACCAGTCAGGGACGTTACCACATCGGCCACCACAACAAGCAAGATATGTTTGGATTTAAAGAACTTATAAAACAGTATGCTATAAAATAGTTGTGGATAAATGAAAGCATTTTGTGATATTTTGGTGAAATGGAAATGGAGAATGATAGCATGATGAAAAAAGTGCATAATTTGAATGCACTGAGAGGGAAGAGGAGACTAAAAATCTACTGTACTGGAAAGACAGAGCAGCATACTGGAGAAGAAAGGCCTAAGAATGGTAGAGATGAATTGCACAATGATAAATAGCTTTCCTGTGTAGACTTCCTGTTCAGGGCGGTTCCTCAGCAAGCAGTTAAAATATAAATGTTTTACCTTTTGACCAACTAACTATTAAGAAATACGACCTTCGGATGAAAGAAATTGAAGCAATATGATTTCCCATACAGCAATGCATGGACAATTTTATGTCAGGTAGAGTCATAAACTATACATTACCTCCATAATAGTCATCTCGTCACCACCTTTCACATCAGGAAGGCTCTCATCATCTTGCAGGGCAAGCCAGTCCATAATCTGCAAATATATTAAAAATATATGATTAATCATAGACAAAATCTATTTAAGAAAACAGACCTAATGTGGTAAACTGAAGCACTTACAAATTTTGTGGAGCACAAAGAACCGAGGGTCTGCATTTCAGGCAGAATATGATATGATATGAAGCTTCCTGGGAGCCTAGACACTATTATTATTATTATTACTATTATTATTATTATTATTACCATTATTATTATTATCATAATTACTTTATTATTACCAGGCAGTATGTGATATGATATGAAGCTTCCTGGGAGCCTAGACACTACTATTATTACTGTGAACGTATTTTTGTTCGTGAGTACCAATTTTCGTTGTTTTATGAAAAAAATGTTGGTTCGTAGATTCATAAATTCGTGAATTTCCGATTTGAAACTTTCATATTTTTGGTTATTAGTTAAACCCTAATTATGAAAAAGTGTTCATTTGCAAAGCATTGCTTTTATTCATTTATTAAAAAGTTTAATAATTAACACTAATTAAGAGATTACTTATCACTACAAATGGTTATAATGTCGCGGCAGAAAAAGAAAATCACAGAACTACCCAAGTTCTTCGAATATAGCATCCCAAGCTAAAAAATTACTCAAAATCTTTTGTTGTTACTCAGTGGTAATTGACAGCCTTTAAAGAGAGACGAGATAGTTAGTAGGCATATCACTTTCAAACATGTCGTTAACGCAGTGGTTGAAAACTGGCTCTGTCAAGACCAAAGAACCTACTACACCAGGCCTACCAAACCCAGCAGACTGTTGAAAACATCTCTTGCTTTATGCATATTAGTAGCTAATACTATTTTTGTTATGAAACGCATTCTTATTTATTGATGAAAATATTAAAATAAATATGAAATAAAAAACAGTGATTTTAATTTAATTTTTATTCAGAAAATATATGAAAAAATTCAATATATAGAAAAAAAGATAAAAAAAAAAACTATAGTAATCTCTGAAAATGACTAAACCTACAAAAGACAAAAAATAATTATTATAGTGCTCATCAAAGTAAAACAAATTCACAATAACAAATAAAAATAATTAGTAATCCACAATGGTTTAGAAAATGTAGGTCACCTACACAAATCGAACATGTCAAAGTTCAATACCAAAATCTGACAGTATATAAAAATTTTCGATGGATTTGTAAATTCCTGGATTCGCCCACCCACGAAGACCACGAAAATTGGTACACCACGAACAAAAATACGTTCACAGTATTATTATTATTACCATTATTATTATCATTATCATAATTGCTATTCTTATTACCAGCTAAGCTACAACCCTAGTTGGAAAAGCATGATTCTATAAGACTAGGGGGTCCAACAGGGAAGAATAGCCCTGTGAGGAAAGGAAACAAGGAAATGAATAAACTAGAAAAGAAGTTATAACAATCAAAATAAAATACTCTAAGATCATTAACAACATTAAATTAGATCTATCATATATAAATTAATCAAGAGGAAGAGACACAACATAGAAAAAGCATGCCCAAGTGTACCCTTAAGCAAGAGAACTCTAACAAAAGACAGTGGAAGACCATGGTACAGAGGTTATGGCACTACCCAAGACTAGAGAACAATGGTTTGATTTTGGAGTGTCCTTCTCCTAGAAGAACTGCTTACCATAGCTAAAGTCTGTCTTCTACCCTTACCAGGAGAAAAGTAGCCACTGAACAATTACATTTTAGTAGTTAACCCCTTGAGTGAAGAAAAACTGTTTGGTAATATCAGTGTTGTCAGGTGTATAAGGACAGAGGAGAGTGTGTAAAGAATAGGTCAGACTATTTGGTATATGTGTAGGCAAAGAAAAAATGAGCTGTAACCAGAGAGAGGGATCCAGTGTAGTACTGACAGGCCAGTCAAAGAATCCTATAACTCTCTAGCTGTAGTATCTCAATGGGTGACTGGTGCCTTGGCCAACCTTCCACCCGTCTTCATTACAACCCCATTAATGATAAACTGCCTTTACTCCATGCTATGGATTTTAGTTGCACTACCTCATACCAATCACATTAAAGAAAACCTCATATGGTACCTCATCCACCTCTCCATTTTTACACCTGAATAGCGCAAAATTCATAGATCTTTCTTGTGACTTAAACCGGTGCCTCAATTTTCCATAATTTCTTTGATTTTTTACATACATTTTATTTTTGGCATTTTGGTATAATTATATTATCTATGCAATTCAGTACTTTCATGAGCTTAAAAACAAAGACTTAACTAGCTGTTTTTCAGAATACTGTGAGTATGCCCAAATTTTCTAAATGTCTTTTGTTAATGTGCGTACAGCGTAATTTTTTCAGTTTTGGTGATTTTTTCTCGTTGTTTTCTAGAAATGTTTTACTTGAGCTGAGAACTTTTTTGTAATAAGATGAAAATCCTTGCTAACTTAGTAGTTTTGTTTTAATTCATGTTTTCTCTTCACAGCAACATTTTCATTGGTTTGCTATTTACATATGTTTGCACAACTATTGATTGGCAAATGTTTCATGGATAGATAAAATAATATTGAAGGAATATATTTAAATAGAAGAACTTAAATCTTTTCCATGAGTTTCTACAGCAAGAAGGAAATCAACTACTGTTTTGTCAAAGATGTAGTCACCTTACTGTCGTCAACATTTTGGAGAAAAACTGAGCCTTGATGAAGATTGTCTGCAATGAGAAGGAAATCACCTAGTGTTTGATCAAAGATGTGATCCCCTTAATGTATAGTCTGTATTTTGGAGAGCAACCAAGGCTCAAGGAAATCCCTGTTTATGGAAAATGTTATCACAGGTCAACATGTGCTATGCTTTTGTTATGGTGCAATGTAAGGTCCAGATTCCATATGTTCTAGAAGCTTCTATGGCTTAACTGAAGTAGGTGGTTTTAAGAAAATCAATCAATATGCAGTTTTTAAAAACTTTCTCGTATGGAAATGATGATTTCCCATTGTAATTAGATCCTTTCCTGCTTATGGCGATAAATAGCCAACACTGCCAAAGGCCTGACCTTCCTTTTACATTATCACCGAATTCTTGAATGTGATGTCTTTGAGTCCCAAGTCATTGTGCTTATTTCACCTGAACTTCAGCCTCCCTTCTGCAACGTACTTAAGCCTAAAGCCTCCGTACCGGTATTATCTCAGCAGCTGCAGAAAACTCAACATTCCATTGAGCATTGGCCTACTTTCCAGACTGTTTCCCCTATCTACTAATATTTTGATTGATTTAATTTGTCACTTGGAGTTAAGCAGAAGCAATATTAATTTCCTTTGTAAATTAGTTCGTGAATAAATGTGTAGTGTAATTTGTGTTTCTTTTTACATTATTCCTCTATATCAATTACTGTTTTCAAATCCTTTTTGTTTAGAGATTTAAAGAGCCTGTTATGTTTCTAATACTGTAACAATTGGCAACCTTGCCAGGATTTTCGACACAGTAACCAACTGAAACATGGAAAATACAGAAAGAAGCATAATGTGTGTGATAACGAATGATTTGACAGTCAGGTAAGCTTCCTGGTCTACATGGCAATGCTCTTCACAAGTATGTTTCGAAGAAAGAAAGGGAAATTCATAAGGGAAATGAAAGAGAAGAAAGTGAAAGCAATAAGAAAATGAGAAAGAGTGAGGAGGAAATATTAACAACGTAAGCATGAGTTAGAAATCACTTGTTTAAAGCAAGTCTTTTATAACAAATGTCAAGTTGCAGACCAGGAAGTAAGGTAGCTGACAAGGTAGTAATCCATCATTGAACGATGCCACTGATTATCTAGATATGGACACAGTGTTGAAATTAGTGTCAAAATTTGATGAAGATGTAAAAAAAATATTTCATGTCTTTTGAAAAATTAATCATTATTATTACTTGCTAAGCTACAACCCTAGTTGGAAAAGCAGGATGCTATAGGCCCAGGGGCTCCAACAGGGAAAATAGCCCAGTGTGGAAAGGAAACAAGGAAAAATTAAATATTTTAAGAACAGTAATAGCATTAAAATAAAGACAAGAGGAAGATAAATAAGATAGAATAGTGTGCTCAAATGTACCC
>NC_090742.1:107895408-107962908 GCF_036898095.1 Palaemon carinicauda
TTTTGATGGGTATATACTACGTTTTTGCCCCAATCGAGATTTCATTAATCTTTCTATGAGCAATTTTTACACCATAGCCACTTCCTGAATTCATAGCTTTGTCAGCCTCATCTGCTTTACTGTCTAAATATTCTCTACAGTCATTCCACGCTTTTCTTTTGACATTTACGTAATAAATGATTATTGATCCTATATAAACGGAATAAGTAAGTTAAGCTTGCTATTCAAATATGTAGGTGTTTTCAGGATACACTATATTTGCTCATGGCATAAATGATATAACGCATCTTTCAGGTTTGGGGACAGAAGTCTGATCTAGCATCAGCAAATGTTCCATAACGTATGTTGAAATATTTCTTTTATCTCCACTCCCGACTTTCATTACAGGATTCATTGAATCCTAACAAAACTCAGTAGGTCAAGGGCAGTGGCTCCTCAACATCTGGATCTCAACATTGATAATGTTTCTTAAACTTTGTGATTCTTATAAAATTTTTGGTGTGATTCTCGACAGCAAATTTACTTTGAAGAAAAACATTAGGTCTGTCTTCTTCAGCTGTACAAAAATTTGGCGTATCGAGAAAGTCTTTGAAGATTTCCGGTGATCAATCTATTCTGAAGAAGCGTTTCAATTTATTCATTCTACCTTGTTTCGAATATTGTTCTCCTGTTTGATCTTCAGCTTCCATCTTAATTTGTTCGAAAGGAACTCATGGTCAATTAAATTTCTTATTCCTGATCTAACTATTATTCTTTGGCTTTAACTATTATTCTTTGGCTCCGTCATTCAATTACAATAGTTTATTATGCATGTTGCATAAGATTTTTTATAATTCTGACTATCCTTCACATTCAAATCTTCAAGGACAGTTCCATCCTGTTTGTAATACTAGGCATGCTGTTTATTCTAATAGTCAGGCCTTCTCCATCATGAGGTTCAATACTACACAGTATTCTAGAAGTTTTATTCCAGCTGTGGCCAAATTGTGGAATTATCTTCCTAATTGAGTAGCTGAATCTGTAGAATTTCAAAAGTTCAAACTTGCAGCAACTGTTTTCATGCTGAACAGGCTGACATAAGTCTTTTTATATATCTTATATATGAAATATCTGTTTTAATGTTGTTAATGTTTTTAAATTATTTTATTTTAATTTCTCATTATATCTTATATCGTTTACCTATTTCCTTATTTCCTTTCCTCACTGGGCTATTTTTTCCAGTTGAAGCCCTTGGGCTTATAGCATCTTGCTTTTCCAACTACGGTTGTAGCTTGGCTAGTAATAATAATAATGATGATGATGATGATGATGATAATAATAATAATAATAATAAACTACAAGTGATTTATATAGACACACAGGATTGATGACATAAGTATCAGTCAGTAAAGCATTTATCATATGCTATAGAAGTAAGACAGTAGAGAAGTCTATCTTCTGATGAATAATCCTTAGTGATTACCAACAGTGAGAAGACTCATGTGAAAAAATTTAAGCTACACTTCATGTATAAATCTACACTCCCCTTGTCTATGAGCATGATTTGGAGTACAGTAATAGGCATCTTAGAAGATGTTATGGATACCACCAAAATAGGCACCATCATCAAGTGTTACATTACTGTTGATGAACAAATTGTAATGAAGAGAAAAGCCTAATACTCCCACATGGCTCGGCTCTCTCTTCTGCTTGGCAGAATTGGCAACACAAAATCTGCATTGCCATAAAAACTAAAAATTTAAAACATTACCTTTGATAGGGCTAGTCATAACAACCTGATTAATTTAACATACATATGCAAAAAGGACTAACTCTTTATCTTATATTTACATGAAAATATTAGCTAATTCAGGTCTTATAGCATTAAATTCATATTTAACTTCTGATATAACTTATGATGTAAATTCCTCAACCTCAGAAAATTTACCCTCACTTGCTAATTACATCTTGGTCTAACCCTGATACGGGTGA
Source organism: Palaemon carinicauda (assembly GCF_036898095.1). NCBI lineage: Eukaryota > Metazoa > Arthropoda > Malacostraca > Decapoda > Palaemonidae > Palaemon > Palaemon carinicauda. The sequence continues at coordinate 107,897,380 of NC_090742.1, forward strand.
GCTAACTTAGTACTATGCAACAATCTAAGTACAGTAGTATTAGAATCGTGGTCTGAATCACTAGCACTCAATTCCTATTTCTTACTTTCAGCATTCCTTTTTCTTTTATTTTCAGGTTCAAGAAACTCTAACATTCTAATGTGTGAAAGGGCACATTCATGGCACCTACTCTGTATGGTACATTGATTACCTCTTCATACTCAAGATAAGCAGAGGGGCCCTGAGTTGCTGGCACAAAAAAAAAAAAAAAAAATGTATTTCTATACTCCCCTGTTAGTCATGTTGTTTCTTCTTTGAAAGCTTGGTTTGATCAACACTTACTGTTTAAATTTTGAAAAACTGAAAAATTTCCCATTTTCTTTCCCTTCAACAAATAAATGCATTAAGTAAAGGAATAGAGTACCCTATAAGTAAGTGGTAAGAAGCTCAGAACTGCCATGTCACTTGCTCTTTGTCCCTTTAGTTTCTCAGCTGTCACGGTTTAATTCGAATGTTTTCTAGATGGTTTGCTTATTACTGAGTATTAAGATGTCTTCCAGTTTTGTTAGCAATAACTCTGTGGAATGTTCACAGGAATTGTTTCTGGGAGATCATGATCCACCCTCCCTTTGTGTATTGTATTAGGGCAATACTGTTATTCAAAAAACTGTTGTGAAGAGTGTTTCCCTCATGGACCTTTTCAGAGAGAAGTAGGTTTTAATGGATATTGATCACCTTCAATAGTGTGTGTAAATAAGAAATATGAACACCATGGAAAGTTCATAGAATAAACAGAATTTTCATAATAAAATTTTTTGTTCTATACTCGACTGAAGTTCATATACATGACCACCATCCTTCCCACTGATTCATAGTATCAAGAAGATAAAGATAATTTATTTATTGATATTTATCCCCAAAATTTATCAAATTTTTCCCATTTTTATTCCTTTCAAAAGATATAGGCTCCCTGTAAAGTAAGGAGACAACCTAGCAGTTAATGGCAAGAAGTATACTAACATTTACCGAGTCTTCTGTAATGAGAGCAAAAGTATTCCCTATTCCTTGGTATCAGAAGTCAGTGGGGAGGAGAGTGGCCAAGTAAATGAACATCACACAAGATAGAAATACAAAGCAGATCACAGTCTATGGGGCACCACATAGCAGCATAAAATGGTCAAGTGAACATAAAATCATCTAGCTGCTGGGCTTGAAAAGAAGACTATGAAGGCTTCAGTGTTATTGGTACAAGAGCCCAGTATCAGGCATTAGCAAGATGTCTATCAACAGATGGATATCTGATATTTTTTGAAATGGTGTGTTGGGCAGGCTTAATAGAAGGGCCATGGATGCCTGGTGGTTTATCAAGAGGTTGTCTTTTCTGTTTCAGATTCTTTTTCTTTTCAAAACCATCCTTACTGTCCTCCCATCAGTTGAAGTGGCTATCCTGGAGGGTATTTAACCTTGCATGGTGTATCGGCTCCTCCATATTGACCAGTTTTTACGACTTTTTAATATAGACTATGGGTTTCATCAATCACTATATTTATAACTCTATACATTTTGTTTTTGTTATAATTCTTGTTAATCGAGTTTTTAAGTATGATGTCTCTTTTTTATTTCTATTAATTCTTATGCTGTCTGGAGACATTGAGCGAAATCCGGGACCAGTACATCCTAGATTTCGTCAATATCGTCTTCTGTATTGCAATATTCGTGGTCTTCATGCAAATATCCAAGACCTTACAGTTTCGTCCAGACAGTATGATATTCTTTTGTGCTCAGAAACTTTGGTTTCTAATATGAGGCACTCATCTGAGCTCCTTATAACTGGTTTTAAGAAGCCAATAATGTTGAAATGTGATGCCATCCCTAGGGCCAGGGGAATGGCGGTGTATACTAGGACTGAGTACCCTGCTTCTCATAAGTCCTGCTATCATGGTGGATGTCATGAGATTCAGGTAATAAAAGTTTGTGGCAGGCATAAAAACTTTTATTTGTGTTCGATCTACCGGAATCCAGACATGGACGATTCTATCTTCGATTGTCTTCTTACCATTATGGCTAAGATACAAGATGATAGAAAGGCTTCTTTTGTCTTTGTTGGTGATTTTAATGCTCACCATAGGGAGTGGTTAAGTATCTCCTACCAATCGCCATGGCTTAAGAGCTTTAGACTTTGCCTCTGAATCAGGGTGTGAGCAAATCATAAATGAAGCTACTCACAGGTCTGGTAATTGCTTGGACCTTGTATACACTGACTCCCCTGGCGTTATAACTAGTAAGATTGGTTCTCCAGTCGGGACATCTGATCATGCCTTGATTTCATTACTAGTGAAGACTGAGCAGCCTGTCTCTGATATAACATACTCTTGTAAAATTTATATGAAATCCCAAGCAGACTGGAATGGGATTTTGCATAATCTTTTATGCTTGAATTGGTCACAATTATATAGTAGTGTAGATCCTGTTGTCTCTTTGAATGAGAATCTAGTCAACATAATTGATAGGCGTACTGTATCCCTTCTCGTGTGCTAGGGTACCGAGTGAAGGACAAACCGTGGTTCAATGATGATTGTAGACGTGCTTATTTGGAGAAGCAAGAGGCCTATCATCTTTGGAAGGGGAACAGATCAGATTTGACCTGGAACAACTATACTCAGCTTCGAGCTTTTGCTCAGAGAGTTTATGCCTCAACTGAAAAGGAGTACAATTTAACCATAAAAAAACACTTTCTGGTACAACTCAGGAACATAAATGGTGGTCTACCCTTAAATCTGCACTCTTTGGTGTAGATGCAACAATTCCTCCTTTATTTAAACCAGAGAGCTCAGTCACTTACTGTCCAAATGAAAAGTTAACCCTTTTGGCTGATGTTTTTGACAGTAAACAGAGTAATGAAAAACTTGAACTTCCTCATTCCTGTTTTCCTGAGGCTAAACTAACTAGTTTAGCTTTTCGATCTCATGAGATTAAAGCTCTGTTGATGGACCTTGATGCTTATGTAGGTGTAGACTCAAATAGTATTTTTCCTTTGTTTTTTATAAAGACAGCATATTTCTTAGCTCCAAAGTTATCTGTTATTTTGCGCAAATTAGCAAGAAGAGGAACTTTTAGCACTTTTTGGAGAATTGGTAATGTTACTCCTCTATGTAAATGTGTTTGTGGTAGCTCAAGTCCCATTGATTACCGCCCAATTTCCATAGCTCCCATATTATCTAAAGTTTTTTAACGTCTTAATTGGTTTGCTGAAGGTAATCATCAATTCCCTAGTTTGCAATTTGGTTTTCGTAAAGGCCTTACAATCTCCAATGCTGTACAGAAAACCTTTGATTGTGGTCAGGAAGTTCATATGATTGGCCTTGATTTTAGTGCTGCCTTTGACCATGTTAATCATGAGGCCCTTGTTTTCAAACTCAAACAGTTGGGAGTGGGTCGTTTCTTAGCATTATTATTGATTTTTTAAGTAATAGATCTCAAAGAGTTGTTGATGGGCACCATAGTGAGTATAGGAATGTGATATCTGGTGTTCCACAGGGTAGTGTTCTTGGTTCATTACTTTTCATACTATATACACATGAAATGTGGTTTGGCCTAGAAAACAAGCTTGTTGCATATGCAGATGAGGCTACTCTCTTTGCATCAATTCCATCCCCTGAATGTAGATCTGTGGTTGGTTAATCCCTTAATAGAGATTTAGCTGAAATTAGTGCATGGTGCAAATTATGGGGTATGAAGTTGAATCCTAACAAAACTCAAAGTATGATTGTAAGTAGGTCAAGGACGGTGGCTACTCAACATCCGGATCTCAGTATTGATAAGGTTTCTTTAAATTTGTATGAATTTTAAAATCTTAGGTGTGATTTTCGACAGCAAATTTACTTTTGAGAAACACATTAGGTCTGTCTTCTTCAATTGCACAAAAAAATTGGCTTATTGAGAAAGTCTTACAAGATTTTTGGTGATCAATCTATTCTGAAGTAGTTTTAATTCTTTCATTCTACCTTGTTTTGAGTATTGTTCTCCTGTCTGGTGTTCAGCTGCTGATTCTCATCTTAATTTGTTGGACAGAAACTTATGGTCTATTAAATTTCTTATTCCTGATCTAGATATTAATCTTTGGCACCGTCGTTCAATTAGTTCACTATGCATGTTGCATAAGATTTTTCATAACTGACCATCGTTTACATTCAGATCTCCCTGGACTATTCTATCCTGTTTGTAATACTAGGCAAACAGTTAATTCTAATAGCTAGGCCTTCTCCATCATGAGGCTCAATACTACACAGTATTCTAGAAGTTTTATTCCAGCTGTTACCAAGTTGTGGAATGATCTTCCTAATCGGGTAGTTGAATCAGTAGAACTTCAAAAGTTCAGAGTTGAAGCAAATGTTTTTACGTTGACCAAGCTGACATGAGTCTTTTTATAGTTTATATATGACGTATCTGTTTTTGACGTTGTTAATAGTTTATATAGGACATATCTGTTTTGGTGTTGTTACTGTTGTTAGAATGATTTACTGTTTATTTATTCTCATCATTTATTTATTTCCTTATTTCCTTTCCTCACTGGGCTATTTTTCCCTATTGGAGCCCTAGGGCTTATAGCATCTAGCTTTTCCAACTAGGGTTGTAGCTTGGCTAGTAATAATAATAGTAATAATAATAATTGGATGGGGCCAATTCATGATGGTTTTTTCTTTCTTTTTATTTCAAGGTTGTAAAAGACTCAAGTCAAGATGTAAGTAATGCAAGTCCTGAGAAACACACACAGAAGTTTATTTGTCTACAAAGAAAATTTGTTTTGTTGTGGCTTGTCTGTATATATAAATGGGAAAAGCAAAAAAAAATAGCAATATACATAGACCACACGACTGCACTTGCTGGTTTCTTGACAGACATTTATTACAAAACGGTTAAAACATGAGATTAAAAACTGAAAAAATAATCTTAACCATATACTCATAACATTCCCTAAAATTATCATGGGGTAATGTGGCATTGGTGCACCCTTAAATAGCTTCTATGGACCTTGAATAAAGTACTCTCAAAACAAAAAAATCACCAACACCATAAAAATGTAAGTGGCTTTCTTATCTAAAAAAAAAAAAAAAAAAAACCTAACTGGAAATTTTAGAATAAATTCATGCAAATCCATGTTGTTTCTTCTGCCAATGTCACTTACTTCTAAAGCTATATGCAGTATATGATTGTGCCATAACATGATGTAGGCTGGCTAACAACAAAAAATTATCCTGGATGCTATTTACCTTAGTGAAGCCTGGATCAATCAGCTGCTTTCCACTAATGGTAAAATTTTCAGAAGCAATTGTGATAACGATCGTCGTACTCAAGTATATACAATCGGTCATTAGCTGAAAAAGAAAAAAACATTTGATGGTCAAAAAAAAAAAAACTCAATAAATCATAATATAAAAGCCACATGTCACATTTCCTTGTATATAGCTGAAAATGAATACTTAACAATAAACAATGCTTGGTGATTGCTGCTATGAAGTTACTATACAGTAATTGATGCTGAATATGTGTGTATCTGGAAGCTACTTTTATTGATATTTCCTAATTAGTTATCCTAATCATTGAGAAAAAATTCTTCACTCTCTCAAGAAGGTATTCTAATTAGTTTTGCTAGCTTCCTTGATAAAAATCAGTATGACATATGCTTTTCAATTTAGACCGGAGCCATGATGAATAAAAAAAATATATGGTGCAGTTCTATGCCAAGTGGAAACTTTTTTTATTTCTAGCTACTTTATCTTTAACCATTCATTTATGAAATTCAACCCTCTGATGCAATTGAACAGATTCTATAAAATATGTACATTTTTCGTAAGATGCTCAAGTATTACAATTAGAGATATTGGTTCCTATGTTTAAATAAAAATGATATTTTAATTATAAAATAAATTTTTGAATATACTTACCCGGTGAATATATATAGCTGCAACTCTGTTGCTCGACAGACAAAAAACTGTAAAAAACTCGCCAGCGATCGCTATACAGGTTGCGGGTGTGCCCATCAGCGCCAACTGTCGGCCAGATACCATACTCAATGTAAACAAAGACTCAATTTCTTCTCATCCCACTGCGTCTCTATTGGGGAGGAAGGGAGGGTCGTTTAATTTATATATTCACCGGGTAAGTATATTCAAAAATTTATTTTATAATTAAAATATCATTTTTAAATATTTAACTTAGCCGGTGAATATATATAGCTGATTCACACCCAGGGTGGTGGGTAGAGACCAGTTAAATATGTTTACATCTTATGAGCTAAGAGTTTTTATTTCATTTTAGAAGTTATCAATATAACAAAAACAAAATAAATAGGTACCTGGTAAGGAAGTCGACTTAGACGATTACTCTGCCTTATAAGAAATGACTTTGACCACCCGCCAAATCAACCAGGATGCGAAAGGCTTCTTAGCCTTCCGGACAACCCATAAAAACAACATTAAAAACATTTCAAGAGACAGATTAAAAGGATATGGAATTAGGGAATTGTAGTGGTTGAGCCCTCACCCACTACTGCACTCGCTGCTACGAATGGTCCCAGTGTGTAGCAGTTCTCGTAAAGAGACTGGACATCTTTCAAGTAAAATGAGGCGAACACTGACTTGCTTCTCCAATAGGTTGCGTCCATTATACTTTGCAGAGATCTATTTTGCTTAAAGGCCACGGAAGTTGCTACAGCTCTAACTTCGTGCGTCTTCACTTTAAGCAAAGCTCGGTCTTCTTCACTCAGATGTGAATGAGCTTCTCGTATTAACAATCTGATAAAGTATGACAAAGCCTTCTTTGACATAGGCAAGGATGGTTTCCTAACTGAACACCATAAAGCTTCAGATTGGCCTCGTAAAGGTTTAGTACGCTTTAAATAGAACTTAAGAGCTCTAACAGGGCATAAGACTCTTTCTAGTTCATTGCCTACGATCTCCGATAAGCTGGGAATATCGAAAGATTTAGGCCAAGGCCGAGAAGGCAGCTCATTTTTGGCTAGAAAACCAAGTTGCAGCGAACAAGTAGCTTTTTCCGACGAAAATCCAATGTTCTTGCTGAAGGCATGAATCTCACTGACTCTTTTAGCCGAGGCTAAGCATACCAGGAAAAGAGTCTTAAGAGTGAGATCTTTCAGGGAGGCTGATTGTAACGGCTCAAACCTGTCTGACACGAGGAATCTTAGTACCACGTCTAAATTCCATCCAGGGGTAGCCAAACGACGCTCCTTGGTGGTCTCAAAAGACTTAAGGAGGTCTTGCAGATCTTTATTGTTGGAAAGATCTAAGTCTCTATGCCGGAAGACCGATGCCAACATGCTTCTGTAGCCCTTGATAGTGGGAGCTGAAAGGGATCGTCCTTTTCTCAGGTATAAGAGAAAATCAGCTATTTGAGCTACAGAGGTACTGGTCGAGGATACAGAAACTGACTTGCACCAGTCTCGGAAGACTTCCCACTTCGATTGGTAGACTCTAATGGTAGACGCTCTCCTTGCTCTAGCAATCGCACTGGCTGCCTCCTTCGAAAAGCCTCTAGCTCTCGAGAGTCTTTCGATAGTCTGAAGGCAGTCAGACGAAGAGCGTGGAGGCTTTGGTGTACCTTCTTTACGTGTGGCTGACGTAGAAGGTCTGCCCTTAGAGGAAGACTTCTGGGAACATCTACTAACCATCGAAGTACCTCGGTGAACCATTCTCTCGCGGACCAGAGGGGAGCAACTAACGTCAACCTTGTCCCTTCGTGAGAGGCGAACTTCTGCAGTACCTTGTTGACAATCTGAACGGTGGGAATGCGTAGAGATCCAGATGTGACCAATCTAGGAGGAAGGCATCTATATGTATTGCTGCTGGGTCCGGGACTGGGGAGCAATAGATTGGAAGCCTCTTGGTCAGCGAGGTTGCAAAGAGATCTATGGTTGGTTGACCCCAAGTGGCCCAAAGTCTCTTGCACACATCCTTGTGGAGGGTCCATTCAGTTGGAATTACTTGCCCTTTCCGACTGAGACAATCTGCTATGACGTTCAAGTCGCCTTGGATGAACCTCGTTACTAGGGAGATGTCTTGACCTTTTGACCAGATGAGCAGGTCCCTTGCGATCTCGTACAACGTCAGTGAGTGGGTACCTCCTTGTTTGGAGATGTACGCCAAGGCCGTGGTGTTGTCCGAGTTTACTTCCACCACTTTGCCTCGAAGGAGATACTCGAAGCTTTTCAAGGCCAGATGAACTGCCAACAGCTCCTTGCAGTTGATATGCATGCTCCTTTGACTCGAGTTCCACAGGCCTGAGCATTCCCGACCGTCTAGTGTCGCACCCCAGCCCAAGTCCGATGCGTCCGAGAAGAGAACGTGGTTGGGAGTCTGAACAGCCAGGGGAAGACCCTCTCTTAGGTTGATATTGTCCTTCCACCAAGTCAGACAAGACTTTATCTTTCCGGATATCGGGACCGAGACCGCCTCTAGCGTCTTGTCCTTTTTCCAGTGAAAAGCCAGATGGTATTGAAGAGGACGGAGGTGTAGTCTTCCTAGTGATACAAATTGTTCCAGGGATGACAGCGTCCCTACCAGACTCATCCACAGCCTGACTGAGCAGTGTTCCTTCTTCAGCATCTTCTGGATGGATAGCAGGGCTTGATCTATTCTGGGGGCCGACGGAAAAGCCCGAAAAGCTAGACTGTGAATCTCCATCCCTAAATACAGAATAGTTTGGGATGGGACCAGCTGCGACTTTTCCAAATTGACTAGGAGTCCCAATTCCTTGGTCAGATCTAGAGTCCACTTTAGATCCTTCAGACAGCGACGACTGGAAGAGGCTCTGAGAAGCCAGTCGTCCAAATAAAGGGAGGCTCGGATGTCCGATAAGTGGAGGAATTTGGCTACATTCCTCATCAGCCTCGTAAACACGAGAGGAGCTGTGCTAAGGCCAAAGCACAGGGCCCGAAACTGGTAAACCACATCTTCGAAGACGAATCTCAGAAAAGGTTGGGAGTCTGAGTGAATGGGGATATGGAAGTAGGCGTCCCTTAGGTCTAGCGAGACCATCCAGTCTTCCTTCCTGACTGCTGCTAAGACTGACTTTGTGGTCTCCATGGAGAACTTCGTCTTTGTGACAAAGACATTCAGAGCACTGACGTCTAGCACCGGTCTCCAACCTCCTGTCTTCTTCGCAACTAGGAAGAGACGGTTGTAAAATCCCGGTGATCGAAGGTCCGAGACTTTGACCACCGCTCCCTTCTCTAGCAAAAGAGACACTTCCAGTTTCAGGGCTTGTCTCTTTTCTTCCTCTCTGTACCTGGGAGAGAGATCGATGGGGGACGTCGCTAGAGGGGGTTTGCATACAAAAGGGATTTTGTACCCCTCTCTGAGTAACTTCACAGATTGTAGATCTGCACCTCTCTTCTCCCAGGCTTGCCAGAAGTTCTTGAGTCTGGCTCCCACTGCTGTCTGAAGTTGCGGGCAGTCAGACTCTGCCCTTGGAGGACTTAGGTCCTTTCCTCTTCCCTCGTTTCCCTTCGGCACGAGCACCTCCTCTGCTGGAGGCTCTGCCACGAAAGGGCGGAATAAAGCGAGACGCTGGAGTGTCTATTCTCGGTCTAGCAGAGAATGTAGGCAAAGGGGGAGCTTTGCGAGCCGAGGACGCAACTAGATCATGGGTGTCCTTCTGAACTAACGATGCGGCAATTTCCTTTACCAAGGCTTCAGGAAACAGGCACTTGGAAAGGGGAGCAAAGAGAAGTTCAGATCTCTGGCATGGCGTAACTCCAGCAGACAGGAAAGAACAGAGAGACTCTCGCTTCTTCAGGACTCCGGACGTGAATGAGGCAGCTAGCTCATTGGACCCATCACGGACGGCCTTGTCCATGCAGGACATAATGAGCAAGGAAATATCCTTATCTACCGAAGAGATTTTCCTGCTCAGGGCTCCTAAGCACCAGTCTAAAAAGTTAAAGACTTCGAAAGCCCTAAATATCCCTTTAAGAAGGTGGTCCAGGTCCGATGGTGACCAACAAACCTTCGAGCGTCTCATGGCAAGGCGGCGGGGAGAGTCTACAAGACTTGAGAAGTCGCCCTGGGCAGAGGCAGGAACTCCCAAGCCGAGAACTTCTCCCGTGGCATACCAGACGCTCGATCTAGAAGAGAGTTTAGATGGGGGAAAGGCAAATGCTGTCTTCCCTAACCTCTTCTTAGACTCTAACCAGTCTCCCAACAGCCGCAAAGCTCTCTTGGATGAGCGTGAGAGAACGAGTTTCGTAAAGGCAGGTGCGGTAGCAGGCACTCCTAATACAAACTCTGACGGAGGAGAACGAGGAGCCACAGAAACAAAGTGGTCCGGAAACAACTCCTTGAATACAGCCATGACTTTTCTAAAGTCCAATGATGGTCGAGTTGGCTTAGGCTCGTCCAGTTCCGAAGGTTGATCGTCTTGTGGTTCAGCAACGTCCTCATCAGATAGTTCCTCATCCGAAAACTGATGAGGAAACGGCAATGGAGTGGGCAACGTCTGGCTCGCTGAGTCCGGTCGCACTGGTGCATGCGTGACGGAGCCGGACGCAACGTCATGGAACTGCTGCACAGTCTGTGAACTGTCAACAACCATGGGTGCGCGAGGATGCACAGCGTCCACCCGAGACTGTCTAGACCGTCTGGGTTGTGCAGTCAACACCATACCGGGTTGCGGAGGTTGACGCACCGCGTCAAAACAAGTCACCTCTGATGGTTGCTGAACGTCCTGAACGTCAACAACCACCTCCTTGCGTCGCCTAACGTCAACGTGCGGCTGGCAACCCACACTGGGTCGCATGGGAGGAGGAACCACCTCAACTGGTAGACGCGAGAAGGTAACCTCAGCGTCAACAGGACGCACAACAGACCGCTTGGAAGGTTGTTGGCCAGAAGGTTCAGCAGCAACCTTCTCCGAATTAAAGTCCTCCATCAAGGACGCAAGCTTGGACTGCATGTCTTGCAGCAAAGCCCATTTAGGGTCTACGGGAGCAGGTGCGGCAACAGACGGGGTTAGCGACTGAGGCGGTACCGCTTTGCCTCTCTTAGGCGGTGAGCAGTCATCAGATGACGGCAACGAGTCCGAACTGACCCAGTGGCTACAACCGGAACGTTGGACTTGTCCTGAAGGGACCGACTTGCGTTTTAAAGGTCGTGAAACCTTGGTCCAAAGTTTCTTACGAGAAACACCTTCAGACGACGAGGTAAAAACGGGCTCTCTCGTCTTACGTAGGTAGGGGCGATCTTGGGGAGATACGCCTGATACCATGGAGGGAACGTCTGTTCGCTGATCAAGGCCTCTCGAACCCATGCGTCGTACGACATTGCTTCTCCCCTGGGCTTGGGAGCTTGCAAGAGGTCCCGGACTAGGAGGACGACAGGCACGAACAGACGAACCCTAAAGCGCAACACTGTTCACAACACTTTCACTAGGCACTTTATCACTTCCCGCGGCACTTTGGCACTTTAGCTCCTTAACATCCGCCATGAGTTGATTGCGGTCACTTGCAAGGGACTCAACTCTCTCCCCCAAGGCATGGATAGCACGCATCATGTCAGCCATCGATGGTTCCTGAGTGCTAGGAGGGGGGTTAGGAACAACCACTACAGGGGAAGGAATAGGTTGAGGGGCATGAGGAGAGGAAAAATCTATCAACCTAGAAGAACTTCTCCTTAATCTATCTCTCTCTAGCCTGCGTGTGTACTTCTCAAATTCGATAAAATCGAATTCCGAAAGGCCCACGCATTCCTCACACCGATCTTCCAATTGACAGGTTTTACCCCGACAATTGGAACAAACAGTGTGAGGGTCGAGAGAAGCCTTTGGAAGACGCCTAGAACAGACCCTAGCATTGCATTTTCTAAACTTGGGAACTTGTGAAAGGTCAGCCATTTTGAATTGGTCAAGGGAAAATTCCAAAAAACGGTCTAAGTCATCAACAATGAATCCGATACAAAAAAAGAGTTCAAGGATTTATTTGAAGAAAAACCCTGCAAAGCGAAAGCTCAAAACCAAAATAGAGTACTTCACCAAAGATGATGGAAAAAAACTCCAGGTTTCAACAGCGAGTAAAGTACGTCTTGTCGACACGTCGACAGAGAAGAAATTGAGTCTTTGTTTACATTGAGTATGGTATCTGGCCGACAGTTGGCGCTGATGGGCACACCCGCAACCTGTATAGCGATCGCTGGCGAGTTTTTTACAGTTTTTTGTCTGTCGAGCAACAGAGTTGCAGCTATATATATTCACCGGCTAAGTTAAATATTTAAAATAGGGTATTGTCCAGCATAACATTGAATGACCATTAAATTGTCACGAAGGTGGTAAGGGGAACCACTCAATTGCCTGCCTGAGAGAGCTAACCGCTTTTAACCTTCCACCTGAGGACTAACTTTTCATAAAAGGACTTGGGTTTGTAGTTGCACGGAAAAATATAAATTTCTTATAAATTTGTTAATTGTTCTAATAAAAATACAGTTTCATAATTTTAATCAGACACACTCCATGGTCGGAGGCAGTTCCTATGATTCAAACTGGAAGGATCTTTCAACTTTGGAATGTCATTCTTTCAGGTTCCATGATGGGAGTAAAGGAGATGACTCCAATAGCCTCATTATCAGCTTGTCATTAGGATGTAGTAGCTGTTAGGGCCTGGAACAATACTAGTTAAAAGGGATTTCGTACTAGGTCAGAGAAGAACCTCGTCTTCCTAGAAAGGTTCGAGTCACTCAAAAGTGTCCCACAAGAGTTATATGAGTCAATGGTTTTGGCAAACAGCGCCCCAACCTCTATCTTGTTATACTTCAAAAAACTCTTTCTCTCAGAATTGATACTCCAGAATGTAGTTCATCTGCATGAGGCATCTGGGCCAGCACATAATGGTAGTGGCTGTGGCACCCCAAACCATGGCTAAGAAATAAATAGAAAAGCCCATCATTTCAGCTTCCATTCTAGGCATATGCCAGAACTTCACCTAAGAGAATATGCTTTTCTTTCTCTTGAGGGAGCTGGGGAAGCTACACATTAGGAAAAAAAAAAAAAAAAAAAAAACATATGGATTTGTGAGCAACTTCCCAAAGACAAATGGAGGTAAAAGTGGTCTGGTATCTCAAAACTCCATACTTCATCACTTGATAAGAGAATGTCCTTGATTTCATATGGCCTCATCCAAGATAGGCAATTGTCTCCCTCCTCGCCTAATCATCTCAGAAAGTCAGAAGAATACAGTGCTTTTGGATACCTCCTTATTCCTGCAAAGTCTAACATATAATCTTAAGGTATTTAGGCTTGAAGTGCAGAGTGCTCATCAGGTTAGGATTGTAGGGTCCTTACTTGAGACAAAAGCATCTCATCATGAATCCCTCTGGCAGTCTCGAGGGGAGCGACCGAGAAGAAATTGGACAGATCATGAATTCTACACCTTTTTTAACCTGCGGACCACTTATCCACTTAATTTTTGGGGGGGAGCCCTGTATCCATTCCAAAGAAAAAAAATCACTAATAAAAAATAAAAATGGTAAATTGGTATCAAGAATGAAAATAATTGTAAATGATTACGCTTTATTTTGAAGGAAGATTAATTAATTGCAAATAAACATTTAATAATTAATCATATAGAGCATTTATTGACACTAATAAGTAATTCGTAGTTAATTGTTTTGAAATCAGTGTAAGTAATTACACAAAGTTTTATTCCATGAGATCCCTGTGGTTGGATTACACAAATAAAGATTTATTCCATGAGATCCCTGTGGTTGATGCTACTCAGCCTGTTTTTTTTTTTTTTTATACAGCTCCAACAATAGTTGATCACCATTTTCACAATGTCAAGTCTATTACAAGCTTTTGATAAGTGAAAAACACAATTATATCCTGATTCACCAATGTGAGATAATGGAAAAGATATGATATAAAGCTGTGGTTTATCCCTCAGTAGTAGGTACTTTATAGCAGTGCTATTTGTCTTCAGCATGTTTTTCTTCCTGTTTTTAAATTTTACATACAATATTTCATCTTTTTGTAATTCAAAAAGGTTCTCCTGTAAGGATATATCTACATCGGCAACATTACCTTCAAAAGGAATTGCCTTCTAAATAGACATGTCCATCATGAGTAGATCACTAAACTGAGCTTGCATATTGTCATGCACATTTTCCAATTATTCAACATACAATGCAAGGTCATCGCCAAGCAAATCACTGCTCATCGAGGCCAAACAAGGAAACTTCAGATGCACAATGTCCGATATTAAATTTGAATAACTTCAGTCTTCCCCGAAAATCAGTAATATGACATACTGTATTTAAAGTAATTTGTATTCTTATTTTTAATTAGGGATATACTTTAGGCAAAGCTGAAAGACTAGCCATAAGACTTTCAGCAAGGTGTAACTATCCCACCGTTAGTTAGCAGGGGGGTAGGGGGGAAGTATCGGATACATCACTCATACAGACACTTGTGTTGTCTTGTCAATTTTTTTATTGTAAGCAGGACTTGCCGGGGGATAGGTGATAAGAGGACCAAAGCTCAAGGTTTGTACATACACATTCTAAGGCACTTCCCCCAATTTTGGGGGGTAGCCGACATCAAACAAATGAAACAAAAAAAGGGGACCTTTCCTCTCTACGTTCCTCGCAGCCTGACAAGGGACTCAACCGAGTTCGGCTGGTACTGCTAGGGTGCCACAGCCCACCCTCCCCAGTTATCCACCACAGAAGCAGCTTCATAACGCTGAATCCCCTACTGCTCCTACCTCCGCGGTCATCCAAGGCACTGGAGGTAGCAGCAGGGCCTACCGGAACTGCGTCACAATTGCTCGCCATTCATTCCTATTTCTAGAACGCTCTCTTGCCTCTCTCACATCTATCCTCCTATCACCCAGAACTTTCTTCACTCCATCCATCCACCCAAACCTTGACCTTCCTCTTGTACTTCTCCCATCAACTCTTGCATTCATCACCTTCTTTAGCAGAAAGCCATTTTCCATTCTCTCAACATGGCCAAACCACCTCAACACATTCATATCCACTCTGGCTGCTAACTCATTTCTTACACCCGTTCCCACCCTCACTACTTCGTTCCTAACCCTATCTACTCGAGATACACAAGCCAAACACATTCAATTTCTGTCTCTCCATCACTTTCATTCCCCACAACTCCAATCCATACATCATAGTTGGTACAATCACTTTCTCATACAGAACTCTCTTTACATTAATGCCCAACCCTCTATTTTTTACTACTCCCTTAACTGCCCCCAACATTTTGCATCCTTCATTCACTCTCTGACGTACATCTGCTTCTACTCCACCATTTGCTGCAACAGACCCCAAGTACTTAAACTGATCCACCTCCTCAACCTCGCACCACCTTCCCTTCTCATACATCTCATAACCTTACTCTTATCCACATTAACTCTCAACTTCCTTCTCTAACACACCCTTCCAAATTCTGTCACTAATCGGCCAAGCTTCTCTTCCTCGTCTGCAACCAGTACAGTATCATCCGCAAACAACAACTGATTTACCTCCCATTCATGGTCATTCTCGTCTACCAGTTTCAATCCTCATCCAAGCACTTGAGCATTCACCTCTCTCACCACTCCATTAACATACAAGTTAAACAACCACGGCGACATCACACATCCCTGTCTCAGCTCCACTCTCACCGGAAACCAATAGCTCACTTCAATTCCTATCCTAACACATGCTTTACTACCTTTGTAGAAACTTTTCACTGCTTGCAACAACTTTCCACCAACTACATATAACCTCATGACATTCCAAACTGCTTCCCTATCAACTCTATCATACGCTTTCTCCAGATCCATAAACGCAACATACACCTCCTTACCTTTTGCTAAATATTTCTCACATATTTGCCTAACTGTAAAAATCTGATTCATACAACCCCTACCTCTTCTGAAACCGCCCTGTACTTATAAGATTGCATTCTCTGTTTTATCCTTAATATTATTAATCAGCACTCTACCATACACTTTTCCAACTACACTCAACAAACTAAAACCCTCATGCACATCTCCCTTACCCTTATATTGTGGTACAATACATGCACAAACCCAATCTACTGGTACCACTGACAACACAAAACACATATTAAACAATCTCACCAACCATTCAAGTACATTCACAACCCCTTTCTTCAACATCTCAGCTCTCACACCATCCATACCAGATGCTTTTCCTACTCTCGTTTCATCTAGTGCTCTCCTCACTTCCTCTCTTGTAATCTCTCTCTCTCTCCTTCTCATCTTCCATCACCGGCACCTCAACACCCACAACAGCAATTATATCTGACTCCCTATTATCCTCAACTTTCAAAATATTCCGCCCACCTTTTCCTTGCCTGCTCTCCTTTCAACAACCTTCCATTTCCATCTTTCACTGTCTCTTCAATTCTTGAACTAGCCTTCTTACTCTCTACACTTCTTTCCAAAACTTCTTATTCTCTTCATATGAATGATCCAATCCCTGACCACACCTCAGGTCAGCTGCCCTCTTTGCCTCACTTACTTTGCGCTTTACTTCCACACTTTTCTCTCTCTATCTTTCATACTTCTCTACACTATTATTCTGCAGCCATTCTTCAAAAGCCCTCTTTTTCTCTTCCGCTTTTACCTTCACTCCTTCATTCCACCACTCACTGCCCTTCCTCATGCTGCCTCCAACAAACTTATTGCCACACACATCACTTGCAATCCCCCAAAAATTTTCTTTTACTAACTTCCACTGCTCCTCTAAATTACCAGTTTCTCTTACTTTCACTTCATCATATGCCATTTTCAACCTTTCTTGATATTTACTTTTTACCCCAGGTTTTATTAGCTCTTCAATCCTCACTAGCTCCCTTTTACATCCACCTACTCTATTCCCCCACTCTTTTGCTACAACTAATTTTCTTCCCACCAAAAAATGATCAGACATACTGTTAGCCATACCCCTAAACACATGCACGTCTTTCAATTTTCCAAACATTCTTTTAGTTATCAACACATAATGCATTAATGCCCTTTTTACCACTCTTCCATTTACCACTCTTACCCATGTATACTTGTTTTTATCTTTCTTTTTGCTCAACACACATATCTACCAGTCTCTCACCACTCTCATTTTCACCTGGTACGCCATACTTCCCAATGACACCTGCCTCTCCAGCGCTCACTCTAGCATTTAAAGTCACCCATGACAACTACATAATTCCTTCTACCCAGTCCTTCTACACACCTAGGTAATTCATTCCAGAACTCATTCCGCTCTTCTTCCCTTTTCTCACAACCTGGCCCATACGCACTGGCAAAAGCCCAACATTCCCTACCCAACTTAACCCTTACCCACATTAACCTAGATGATATCTCATTCCATTCCACTACTTTACCTGTTATCCATTCACTCAGCAATAAAGCCACACCTTTTCTTGCTCTTCCCCTTTCAATCCCAGACACTACCAGTCATTTCACCAAATATCACTTCACCTTTCCCTTTTATCTTTGTCTCACAAAAAGCCAATATATCCATCCTTCTATTCCTGAACATACTTTCAATCTCACATCTTTTACTCTCTATCGTACTACATCCACGCACGTTCAAACACTCCAAAACTAGAGTGCGGGGAGCAGTCACTCTCCCCCCAGCTCCCCCTTTTTGATGTCTCACAGGATTATAATACAGGAGAGGGGGTTCCCAGCTCTCTCATTCCGTCTCTTTTAGTCGCCTCTTACGACACGCAGGGATACGTTGGCGCTATTCTAATTGTTTTTAGTTTGTAGTTAGGAAAAATACAAATTACTTTAAATTTGTCATTTCTTCCGACACTAAATACAAACCCTTTCGCTCTTTATTAGGGAAGACTCACCCCTAAGATGAGTGAAAGTCCTAAACTACTGGCTGGCCTTTGACCAGAGGTTTCCTCCCATGCTATGCACGCATAAGGAGAAACCCCCTTACACCTTGCTAAACCTTTGTGCAATACACTCTTTAGCGGCCAGAGCAATCTGTGTGATTGTGTTATATTAGTAATGTGACTAATCTACATATCCATTCTTAGGAATCGTAGGATTCTTTGAGGAGGCCAGCTTGCAGAGTACTGTATGTGCTGTTCCCCAAGAAAGGGGAAGATGGTAGAAAGAAAGAGCCAGTCATTCTTCTCATTCATCCCAGACTTAATCCCATGTAACCTCTGCACTCTACCATTTGTTACTTATCCGTCAAGGAGCTTGAGGTGTTTAAACCAATGGAGAATGTCTCCATGTTCCTATGGGTCACGTCTTGTAGGTAGTGGGCAGTCGAGGTCGTTTGACGTTTCCACACACCAATCTGAAGGACCTGCATCACAGAGTAGTTGTTCTTGAACTCTAGGGACGTACTTATGCCCTTAACGTTATGAGCTCTAGGTCTTCTTGTCTGCGGAGAAAGATCTGGATTCAATGCATGATCTATGACCTTGGAAATCCACGCTGAGATCGTGTTCTTGGTGATCCTTTTCCTGACCTTCCCAGTGCTGACAAAGAGTGCTTTTACTCAGGGGTGAGCTCCTGCAGTTCTTTTGAGGGAGCACCTCAAGGCCCTCACTAGACAATGTAGCAGTTGATCCAAATCATCAGTTACATTACAAATATGTACAATAACCCATTAAGTTATCAGAACCGGATGTCCAAAATATCTAAGAAAATTGCTACATATTGTGCAACCAACAAACCGTGTTGACACAAGAATAGTTACAAATGGTTTCAAATTATTCAAACCTAGATGTATGTCTACTGTAGGCTCTAGAACCTTTATATATGCAGCCCTGAGACTATAAAATAAACTCCCACTGTACATCTGAAAGACTGAATATATAAAGGCTTTCAAGAGGAAACAGAATACTTTCTTGTTCTTTAAGTAATTTGATAGTATTCCTTACGCTCCCTGAGGGGAGAAGGAACTCTGCCAGCAGGGAAGGTCTTGCATCCTCCCTTCCTTTGGAGGATTCGGAAGTATCTTTGGGTGGAGAGAATATGGAAGAAATGTGTTGTCCCGAAGTGGCAACCTCTATGGAAGAGTCAATAGGATTTTGTTAAACAGATCTCCCTAAGGGATATCGAACCCTGACTTGTAAGGGGGGGAAGGGTGTTGCCTGGAGGAGGAGTAGGATGCCTCTATCTTCTTTTCTTCTTGGTTGTCATTACGGGCATTATCTACAACTGGAAAAAGTCCCGTTGTATTGCTTCACCGGCTCCCGGTAGGTTGCACACCTTGGACCTAAAAGGTGACACACTCATCAGGTGCTGATGTCTCTGCCATGAGCCTGGAACGGAAGACCTGCACCTCGGGTCGAAAGGAGGAGAGGAGAGCTTCAGTGAAACAGTAGTCTCCAGCAGGATCTGAGGTAACTGGTTAAAGCCGCTGTAAAAATCTTACCTAAGGGAGTCTGGGCTGACTCTGTCACAGCCAGACCAACTGCTCTCACCAACTTACCCAACCAAGGAGTCTCCTTACTGAAGGCAGGAATGGAGAATGAGGCTCACTGGGATGCCAACGAGCTGGAGATTGTCTACGGGGAATCTGTGGTTTCACCATTTATTGGAAAGAGAGTTCTCTCTTACCTGATTGTAATGGAGCCGGCAAGCTGCCGTTCTCTGTCTTGTTAGAGCAAGTCGGTAAAAGAGACGCTCTGGGAGAGTGCTTACCTGCCTCTAGATGACCTGCGTTCCTCTGTGCTGCTTTGTAGAAGTGCTCTGCCACTGGCCAGTCCTTGCTGCTGAGTGGTTGCATGTTGCTGAGGGAGAGCTTGGTGCTGGTTGGTTCCAAGCTGCTGGGCAATCGCTCGGTGCTGGGTGGTCTTGCGGTGCTGTGTACTCACGTGGTGGCGGGAAGTTGTGCGTTGTCTGGTGGTCAAGAACAGCTGCCTCGATCTGCGCTACTGGACACTCATGAGCAGGAACTGGACTCCGACCTGAGGTGAAAGACCTAAAAGAGGAGAGGTTGTGTTCATGAGCAAGTGGGTGATCACGAGCAGAAGCGTGATTGCATTCAGGAAGCTGGGAGGATGAGGAAAGGGAACCTCACGAAGTATTAACACTGGGGCAAAGAGTCACTTGTTTGACTGTAATTGCGTAAAGGTATTTGGTAGCGTTCTGGATCTCATCGACAAGCAGGAACTAAATGGGGTGTTGCCTGAATGCACACTGGAACCTGATGACGAGGCAGAGACTGTTCACTTGTAAAGGCCTGGTAGCGTGTTGAGTCTGTGTCACGTGTTGAAGCACTGCGGGATCTGGAAGACTGGATCGCGCACACGTTCTGGGAGATCCTCCTGTCAGAGCTATAAGAGGTGGGTAGCGAATGCTGGATGGTGGCGAGGTGCGACTAGCGCTAAGATGAAGATGGCGAGATCGTCTGTACTCCCTGGGGGGAGCGACGAGAACTCCTGGACTGCGAGACAGGAACAGGGCGAGGCGAAGCAGGGGAACGTTAGACTTGCTGGGTGCAAGCAACATCTGCAAGCAGCATCCACTGGCGAGCCATGCTTAAAGACTAGAGAAAGGCATTGGCGTAGCCAGTTGCCTTCTCAAAGTCCCACTTGGCGGAGACCACTCTAGGAAGGACTTAACCCACGAACGTTAAAGGTGACCCTCGAGAACGGTAGGAACATGCTTTGGACTTTGCTCCCCCTTTGCAGGCTGAGCGAACTCAGAATAAGGGGGAGGGCCGTCGTCGACTAGCTGGACAGGAACTGCGGCAGGTAAAGTCGGAGAAAGGGCGGAAGAGACTGCGCCAGGTACAGGAACTGAGAACTCCAAGGGAAGGCCAAGTCTGCAAAAGGCTAACAGAAAAACACTCCCCTGCAAAGAAGAGCAGTGCTGCTTCACTAGGGGGATGCGGAAAAATCCTTTGAACCTAGGAGTTGTCCAAGGGTTAAAGGGCTACCACTCCTGCTCGATCGATTCTCTGTGGAGGCCAAGTGAGAAGGAGCTTTGGGGAGATATTGAAGAGTGGTAAAAGAAAGTTGACGTTTCTTTGACTTTGAGGACGACCGCTGAAGGAGAAAAATCCTTTGACTTCTTCTTGCGCCATCTGCTAGACCTCACCCACTGGGAGGACAAAAACCCCCTACACTTCTCATAGGTGTCGTCCTAGTTACAAGGTCGTCTTCAGTGGGCCAGGCACAGCGAACGGGACGGTCCATCTTGACTGGAGACATGAAGGTGTAGCATTTGTGTCCAGACCAAGTCCGCATGACAACAGAAAAGAAAAAAAAACACCCACACTTGAAAAAAGCAAAAGAAAGATAAGTCTAATAATGGCCAGTCAGTATGGATGGTGGAGAGAGACGGACGTCCACTCTAAACCATGACGAAAGCAAAAGTGGCGAGACAACATGTGTGTGTGAGCTGGGTAGCTGGTACTACTACCTAACAATCCCTAATAAAGAGTGAAAGGGTTTGTAATTAGTGTTGGAACAAAGCACATTTACTGGATATGAGATATGAATATTTTTATTGGAGCTGTTTATTGAATAAATTTCTTTTTTCAAATATATTAGATCAGTAGAATACATCACATTTAGTTGCAAACAGTTATTCTCCGAGCTGGATGTTGGCCTGGATTAAGATAATTGCTTAAGATAATTGCAGTCCCAAAGTATAGTAGAACTATAAAGACAATTCCTCTTTCATAAACACCTCACCTCAGTATGCATTACTAGGAGTTCAAACTCTTATCCATTTTCTATTGCAGAATTCATGAGAGACGATCTCAAAGAGAGTTTTATTAATTTTGATTAACAACTTTTATTGCTACACTATAGTATTGGCAGTGTAGACACCCAATCAAATTCTTTGTAACTAAGTGCTGACGGTGTATCAGACAGTATGTGCAACAACACCGTATTTGCCAGTCATGGATGGTGCACTATCAGTAGCATATGCAATGATATTTTTGAGTGGTATATTAATTCCCTCCAAATAAGTGACTACTTCATTAAGAATTGTTTCATCTTTTGTGTCTGCCTTAAGACTTCTGGCAAAGAGCATTTCCTCTCTGGGTCTTTGGTGTTATGTACTCCTCATTCCAGTTGGGGTTCAAGTAAAATACACCAGATTCCTTCGACAAAACTCTACTGACTGAATTTCTTACAAAACTTCATTCACCATGAAAGGTTAACTTGACAACAAACAGCAGAGAAAGGATAGTTACATAGCTCAACTTCTATTTAACTCGTTAAAACTATCAGAACGGTAATTACATAACACTTGGTAACCTATAAATCTCACATATGCTAATAGATAACTTCATTGCCTCCTAATGTAGATCATCAAGTTGAAGGGAAAACTGTTTTTCTTGTAATTTAGCTTATTACAGTAATTGTTTCTACATCCAATGTCATTTCATTAATGTGTTGTGACATAGAAGAGTTACTTATAGGAATGGAATTAGTGACTGCACTTGCATTTTGTTTCATAGCCGATGAAATTAAAACATACACAGGTGGCAAAACTATGGTTTTACAAACACTATGGGGTTTAACTGACTTTGCTATTTTGCTAATTTCATATACACATTGGCCCTCTTCTAGGTGGAAATTGAGAGGAAGTATACAGAGGAAATCTATGTCAGAAAAATTGATTTTACATTGAAATAAAAGGCTATGGTTGATTTGGAGACAAATGATTCAGATTTCATTCCTTCAAGGAACATTCTTATTCTTATAATCCTGACCTGGTTAGAGGTTGGCATTCTGATGTAGGATAGTTAACAGGCAGTCTATCTTATCGGACTATTCTTTTTATTATTGGATTTAGAAGGGTGTTGTCCACTAAGTCTGCTTTCTGTTGTCCTCGGATAAATTTATGTCGTTTGTTTAATTTAGAAATGCTTTTTCCATAACCATCCTCTTGTATAGACAAGAACTTTTTCAAAGTAAGGATAACTTGATTTAATTGACCGGATGCCCTAAGTTTCTCATATTATTCTAATATGGAAAGGTCAACCTTATTAATAATGTTACTGTTATTGAAGGTCCTCCAGGCGGATCATAGGGGACATTACCCCGGTCAATCTTCAACAATCACCATCATTACAGCACAATAAATAAGTCATATTCTCTTCACCCAAAGGTTTGGGAGTCCCAAGAGAGATTAGTTGGTTGATTATGGCTACAGCAAAATGACAAATTTGGAAGTAATTTGTATTTTTCCTAATGATATAAACCTTAGGGGTATTACTTTCGGCGAAGCTGAAAGGATGAACTATTAGAATTTAGTGAGGGTTAACTACCCATCCCGCTAGTTAGCAGGGGGTAGGGAGGTAGCTAGCTACACCCCTGTGACTGAGCTTCACTTTGCTTGGAGGTAGGACTTCGTCGGGGGACAGGGTTGGCGGGCAAGTATGTATAAATAGCTAAGGTTTGTATCGTAAGGAAAAATACAAATTACATCCAAATTTGTCATTTGTTCCATAACTGGAATACAAACCAACACTATTTATAGGGGTGACTCACCCATTAGGAGGGTGGAAGTCCCTGTCAATCTGGCTTTTTTATTTTTTGACCTTACCCGGAGTACTCCCTATTGCGCAGGTTAATGCACAAATAAGGAAACCCTGACACCTCACTAACCCTGCTAAGCATGGTCTGCGGCTTAAGCAAGCTTTATGTGATGAAATACTATGTATGTGACTGTCAAGTTGAAGGTTATTCCGAGTCTTGTAGGAAAAAACCGAGACCAAAACATTCCCAATACCACCTCGCTAGGTTATGGGGGCGCACCACTATTGGGACAATACTAGTTTACACAAGGGAGCTATGGTTTACCAGCAGAAGTTTGAGGTCAGCTTGTGCAGAGGACCCAGGATGCTGGTTTCCCAAGGAAGGGAAGGATGAAGAAAAGAAAAGAGCCAGACATTCCATTTCATTCATTCAGACTTAGACCCGGGTAACAAATGCCCTCAACCTTCTGCTACTTGTCCAATAAGGAGCTTGAGGTACTAAACCAGCTGTTGTGCAGCCACCACATGACTGATAGTGAACGTATCAAGGTTCCTGTATGTCAAGTCTTGCAGGTAGAACTTTGAATTGGTACACTACTCTCAATGAAGAACAGGAGGTACTTTCTGGAGTAAGGATTTATTGGGATCTGGAAGTACGTATCCTTTAAGTCGATCATTATCATGAAGTCTAATGGCCTGATCACCTGCCTGACTGTGCCTGGAGTTTCCATTCATGGTTGAGAGGTCTATGACTGGTCTCCAGCCTTCAGATGCCATCTCTACAAGATAGTTGACTGAAGAATCCTGGGGAACTGTCATAGGCCTCTTAGAGAGTGCCCTTCTCCAGCATGGCCTTCACAGATCTCTAGTGGTAGAATGATGACAATGTTGGTGGTCAAATAAGAGGGGGAGAGCAAAGAATGTCTAAAGTCGACTATTTCGTACCGTGATACCCCACTCCATCAATTGAGGTTGCAGGCATTCTCCCACGGGTGACCTCGTAGGAGGACTGCCACCCCTAGCGGAAGCGCTGGACTCATTTTCCTCTTGCGTCCTTGACCCTATCTGCTCTGAAAGGACTCCTGTTGTTCTGTTCCATGCCTTAAGTTGGAGGCAGCAGGAAGAGGGTGTATTCTATGGGCAGGCTTGTGTGCCTGTCTAGAAAGAGGCAATGATCTCGAATGGCTAGAAGTGGAGGGGGACTGTGGTAGCTGAAAGGACACCACTTGCTGCTAAAACAAATCTCACTTGCCTTCCTCCATTTCCCACCTATCATCTCTACATCCTCAAGCAGGAACAGACAATGATCCTTTACTGATGAATTGCAGAGATTCAAGGCCTATCACCGACCA
The DNA here is from genome assembly GCF_036898095.1 of Palaemon carinicauda. NCBI lineage: Eukaryota > Metazoa > Arthropoda > Malacostraca > Decapoda > Palaemonidae > Palaemon > Palaemon carinicauda. The sequence continues at coordinate 107,922,209 of NC_090742.1, forward strand.
ATCTGTTTATGGCAACAGTGTCTCGCATCTTCAAAATCTAGTTCGCCTACTGGTTGGCACACCGATTAGTAAAAGATTGACCAGTCAAGACAACATTCTTGAATACCTTCCTCTTATCAGGATCCGTCAAGTCCTCATCGTTGGCCAGAAAGCCCATTGTACCAGGCCAGTGGTCGATCTATGAAGAGGCCGGATGAGTGGCTATCACATGTTCATTGTCTCTGTCGTTGTAAAGGTGACATACTGTGTTGCAAGATACTATGCTGTGACGCCTAGAGTCAAAGAGTAAACTGCGGGGTCAAGAGGTAAGGGTGAGGGAGAAGCCTCCTGGGCGAGATAATACTTCCTCTGGCAAGAAAGGGCCAGAGGAATCAACTTGAATGATTTCCCTTTTCTTAGCGAATAATTCCTCACAGAGACTTGTGTGTCGACCTTGTCTAGGGGTTCTGTAGCCAGATTTGACCGCGGATTGCTGAGGGAGGGCCTAGCTGTTTCCAGATTATCCCAGGGAGGCAGAGCAAAAATATGCACTCCTGACTAAGATCTCTAAATTAAAAAAAATGTCTCTAGGGATGAAACAAAAAGAGAATCATGATCACACAAAACAAAACGGTGATTGCTAACTAGTCTGGGGAAGACATCTTAATCAGTACAATATGAAAAGATAAAAAACTCTAAACCTGGAGCAGAGCAGCACATGTTGTTCATTGTCAACTTGTAGATTGAAAAAGTTTTCAGACATCTGCAGCATGTTATTGTTATTACACACTAATCTTAAACTGAAAACCTTTCCGGACATGTGCAGCATGTTATTATTGTTGGGACACTAATCTCACTACATTACTATGGACATTAATGTATTGAAAGGAAAGAAAACCGAGAAAATTCTTTTACTGTAAGGAGTAAAGTATACACTCCAGGCTTCAAGAGACAAAAACAATATGAATATCGGGGGAGGTTCATGGATGTAAATTGTTTAAGGATACAAGCATTTTAGGCTGCAAGCTTGTTCCAACAACATTTTCTAGAATGAAATATTGCTTCCAAAAGGAAATAGGATACTTTAAACTATATGAGAGAGAGAGAGAGAGAGAGAGAGAGAGAGAGAGAGAGAGAGAGAGAGAGAGAGAGAGAGGAGAGAGAGAGAGAGAGAGAGAGAGAGAGAGAGAGAGAGAGAGAGAGAGAGAGAGAGAGAGAAGAGGAGAGAGAGAGAGGAGAGAGAGAGGAGAGAGAGAGAGAGAGAGAGGAGAGAGAGAGAGAGAGAGAGAGAGAGAGAGAGTTCACAAATTGGCTAAATCAAATGGGGAAGAATTTCTCAGAACATACAGTGGACATTAAAAGGCTCATAAAAACAAGATAAAAAATATGTTTTTTTTGTAAAATCTCACTTTACAACTTTTGCTAGGCCGAGAAAATCCTACTCTATGACATGTTGTCTAGAATATATATCAAAAATAAAATTTCAAAGCAAGCCCAATTATATAATATAAACTTCACAAGAAGATAGAATTATTACAAGAAAAAATACTTACTGAACCAATGAAATGTTTCGTGATGTATTCATAAAGACGCCACGAATCATGATCTAGCTGGTTTTTGTCAGCACACCGCATAGGAGTAATGGGAGGATGATCACCTGCATCATGACCCTTTTTGGGTCGTTGGATTCCCTCTTTCAAAACATCTCGCACAATATGACCCCAGTCACTATGATTATCTTGGATTCTTAAAGCTCCTCTGGAAAGTGAGAAAAAGGAAAGGTGTGAATATATACATATATACATATATATATATATATACACACACACACACACACACACACATATATATATATATATATATATATATATATATATATATATATATATAATCAAATGAGCCATATGAATATGAAAAAAACATATCTAAATGTGCAAAATCTATCATATATATATATATATATATATAATATATATATATATATATATATATATATATGTATATATACTGTGTATATATATATATATATATGGGTTCAGGCCATGTCGTGGTCTTCATGCAAATATTCAAGATCTTACAGTTGTGTCTAGACAGTATGATATTCTTTTGTGCTCAGAAACTTTGGTTTCTAATATGAGGCACTCATCTGAGCTCCTTATAACTGGTCTTAAGAACCCAATAATGTTGAAACGCGATGCCATCCCTAGGGCCAGGGGAATGGCAGTGAATATTAGGACTGAGTACCCTGCTTCTCATAAGTCCTGCTATGAATGTGGATGTCATGAAATTCAGGTAATCAAAAGTTTGTGGCAGGCATAACAACTTTTATTTGTGTGCAATCTACCGGAACCCTGACATGGATGATTCTATCTTCGATTGTCTTCTTACCATTATGGCTAAGACACATGAAGATGATAGAAAGGCCTCTTTTGTCTTTGTTGGTGATTTCAATGCTCACCGAAGAGAGTGGTTAAATTCTGTTTCTCCATGGCTTAAAAGGTTTAGACTTTCCCTCTGAATCAGGCTATGAGCAAATCATAAGTGAAGCTACTCAAAGGTCTAGTAACTGCTTGGACCTCGTATACACCGACTTGCCTGGCGTTATAACAAGTAAGGTTGGTTTTCCAGTTGGGACACCTGATCATGCCTTCATTTCATTAGTAGTGAAGACTGAGCAGCCTGTCCCTGATGTATCTTACTCATGTAAGATTTATATGAAATCTCAAGCAGACTGGAATGGGATTTCGAGTGATATTTTGGGCTTAAACTGATCACAATTGTATAGTAGTGTTGATCTTGTAGTCCCTTTGAATGAGAATATGGTCAGCATAATTGATAGGCATATCTCTTTTTGTGTACTAAGGTACCGAGTGAAGGACAAACCATGGTTCAATGATGATTGTAGACGTGCTTATTTGGAGAAGCAGGAGGCCTATCTTCTTTAGAAGGGTAACAGATCAGATTTGACCTTGAATAACTATACTCAGCTTAGAGCTTTTGCTCAGAGAGTTTATGCTTCAACTGAAAAAGAATACAATTTAACCATAAAAGAAACACTGTCTGGTACAACCCAGGAGCATAAGTGGCAGACTACCCTTGAATCTGCACTCTTTGGTGTAGATGCAATAGTTCCTCCTGTCCAATGGATAGGGCGACCCTTTTGGCAGATATGTTTGACAGCAAGCAGAGTAATGAGAAACTTAAACTTCCTTATTCCTGTTTTCCTGAGGCTAACCAACTAGTTTAGATTTTCGATCTCGTGAAATTAAAGCTCTCTAGACGGACCTTGATGCTTATCGAGGTGTAGACCCAAATGGAATTTTTCCCTTGTTTTTTATAAAGACTGCAGATTTCTTAGCTCCAAAGTTATCTGTTATTTTGTGCAAGTTAGTAAGAAGAGGAGCTTTTAGTATTTGTTGAAGAATAGGTAATGTTACTCCACTATGTAAATGGGTTTGCAGTAGCTCAAGTCCAACTGATTCCCGCCCAATTTCCAAAACTCCAGTTTTTGAACGTCTTTTGGCAAAACGTCTTAGTAGGTTTGCTGAAGGTAATCATCTGTTCCCTAGTTTGCAATTTGGTTTTCATAAAGGCCTTGGAGCATGTGATTCCCTTCTTACAAAATCCAATTCTGTACAGAAAGCCCTTGATTGTGGTCAAGAAGTTTGTATGACTGGCCTTGATTTGAGTGTTGCCTTTGACCGCGTTATTCATGATGCCCTTGTTTTCAAACTCAAACAGTTGGGAGTGGGTGGATTGTTTCTTAGCATCATCATTGAATTTTCAAGTAACAGACTGCAAAGAGCTGTTATTGATGGGCACCATAGTGAGTATAGGAATGTGATATTTGGTGTTCATCAGGGTAGTATTCTTGACCCATTACTTTTCATACTATATACACATGACGTGTAGTTTGATCTAGAAAACAAGCTTGCTGCATATGCAAATGATGCTACGCTCTTTGTATCAATTCCATTTCCTGAATGTAGATCTGGGGTTGCTGAATCCCTTAATAGAGATCGAGCTAAAATTAGTGCATTGTGCAAATTATTGGGTATGAAGTTGAATCCTAACAAAACTCAAAATATGATTGTAAGTAGGTCAAGGACCATGGCTCCTCAACATCCTGATCTCAGCAATTTTAGGTGTGATTCTCTACAGCAAATTTACTTTTGAGAAACACATTAGGTCTGTCTTCTTCAATTGCACAAAAAATTGCTTATTGAGAAAGTCTTTCAAGATTTTTGGTGATCAATCTATTCTGAAGAAGTGTTTTAATTCTTTCATTTTACCTTGTTTCGAGCATTGTTCTTTCTGGTCTTCAACTGCTGATTCTTATCTTAATTTCTTGGACAGGAACTTAAGGTCTATTAAATTTCTTATTTCTGATCTAGGTATCAATCTCTGGCACCGTTGTTTAATTAGTTCATTATGCATGTTGCATGAAATTTTTTATAATTCTGACCATCCTTTACATTCAGATCTTCCTCGAAAATTCCATCCTGTTCGTAATACTAGGTATGCAGTTCATTTTAATAGTCAGGCCTTCTCCATCATGAGGCTCAATACTATAGAGTACTCTAGAAGTTTTATTGCAGCTGTGAACAAGTTGTGGAATGATCTTCCTAATCTGGTAGTTGAATCAGTAGAACTTCAAAAGTTCAAACTCGCAGCAAATGTTTTTATGTTGAACAGACTGACATAAGTCCCTTTATAGTTTATTTATCAAATATCTGTTTTAATGTTTTTAATGTTTTAAAAATATTTCATTTTAATTTTAAATTACTTCTTACATTGTTTATTTATTACCTTATTCCCTTTCCTCACTGGGCTATTTTTCCCTGTTGGAGCCCTTGGGCTTACAGCATCTTGCTTTTCCAACTAGGGTTGTAGCTTAGCTAGTAATAATAACAATAATAATAATGGGAAACTCTTCCCTGAGGAGGTTTACACAACTACAAGCGTTCGTTAAAACTTCTTATAGAGCTGAAACGAACTCCTTCAGTGGTGCATGTGATCTCACCGAGACAAAACCTCATGGTTATTGCTGCAAATACGGCTTACTACTTATTGCTTGCGTCCGTTGCATATTCTCTCTGTGGCCCTGAGCACGAGTTCTCGTTAGATGCAGAGTTTCATGAAATATACTACTGTGGGGTTATTTTCTAGGGCTTGGTGTCCCTACGAAATGGAGAGCGCTTTCGCAAACCTCTAATCCCAAGGGAGTAGTGTTAGCTTCTGCTTACGTTTACGAATGATATCGAGCTCTGCCCACAAGGTGGCCAGGCCAACTTTTAATACAAATGTAAGTATGATCGGTACGTTAGCAGTATGTTTTATTGTGGGCGCAGACAACCACTAACATGTTGAGAATGCTACAGCTAGTCGACAACCAAATTCTTAGGAAAATAATGTTGCGATTCGTCAGAAATACATTTTTTCCTGCAAGCAGGCTCAGGCTCGTATTCAAATGATTACCCGGAAGGCAAAGAAATTATGCATGCGCAATCCCACGTGGGCATTGCACATGCGAGCAAGCAATCTTACTGCCGAGAAGGACCTACCTTCCTGTAACCAGGCATAGGTTATCTACACTCAAGTAAACTCTGCCTTCATTCTAGGCAGTTCCTTCCTAGCTTTCCAATACAGTCCTAGTTTAAAAAAAAATAGTACTTAAGACTCTGAAACTTCACACAAATGAATCTGTTTCTGGGAAAGGAACATCCAAAACTTATGCTAATTTTGCCGATTGGAGGCGAAGAAATACAAAGGTTTGCGTCAATAGTAGAAAAAAGTTAGTACAACACAGCCATCTCTGTATTCGGTCTCTACAGTAGCAGCTGAAGACCTTTCGGTCTCAGCACAGAAACCTAACAGGCACCCTAGTGCTAGTAGGACTAGAGCAGAAGAGAGATCTGAGCTGGTGGGTGTAGATCAACCTCCTCAGTGGAGTAGAGTAGATCTCTCTCCTCCCCCGGATTTGATAATCTTCATAGATGCATCATAAGAAGTGTGAGGGGCTCACCTGTCATACCTGGGCTTTGGTCCGAATTAGAAAGACAGTGCCACATGAACCTCCTGGAAATGGAGGCAGCCTATCTGGCCCTCAATCACTTTCATCAGCTCCTTTCAGGGCACTCTTTAGTGCTGATGAGCGACAATACTACAGTGGTCCAACATAAACAGCACCTATGCCAGCTGGCTGTGGAAATCCTCAGATGGAAAGAAGAAAATTTGGTAGTCTTAACAGCCCACTTCATCCGGCGCAAGAATGTGCTGGCAGACAATCTGAGCAGGAGGATTCAGATAGTTGGCAGCGAATGGTCCTTGAATTGATAGATAGCCAACAAAGTCTTTACTTTGTGGAGTCCGCCGACAGTTGACCTGTTTGCGACATCCCTCAACCGGAAACTTCTGATGTACTTCCCTCCAGTACCAGACCCTCAAGCATTCTGGCGGGACGCTTTTCAACACCCATGGGACAGGATGGATGTCTATGCATACCCCCCCCCTTCTGCCTAGTAAGGAGCCTACTGAATAAGGTAAAGGCATCGCAAGATCTAGCAATGACCCTCATAGCACTGCTGTGGCAACATATAGAACAATTCAAACACCTTCTACATCTGCTCACAGAGGCACCAAGGGAGCTCATTTCTATGCATTCCCCCCTTCTACCTAGTAAGGAGGCTACTGAACAAGGTAAGGGCATCGCAAGATCTAGCAATGACCATCATAGCTCTGCTGTGGCAACATGTAAAATGATTAGTAGACCTTCTACATCTGCTCACAGAGACACTGAGGGAGCTTGCTCCACTTCCTGAGCTACTCAGACAACTACATGTGATCTTCCACCGAGCGATACCATCGCAACTGGTCACAAAGAGAGGCTTTTCGAAACCAGTTGCGAAACATGGTAGGATACCTCCGAGAATCATCGGTTGCAGTATACAGGCGAAGCGGTCCATCTTTTGCTGCTATTTCTAGGTCTCTCTTTGTTTTAATCCTAACGAACATCTCAATATTAACACATAATCATCACACTGCAGTTGGTGTCGTTGATGGGGTATAGCTCCACTCAGTGCCTCTACTCCAGTAATAGCAGAGTTCCTGTTGTACCTCAGACAGGAAAAGCACTATTTGGTGTCGGCGATTAAAAGCTATCATTCAGCCTTAAACCAGGTCTTTAGGCTGAAAGGAGTGAACATTTCTCTTAGATGCAATTGTCCTTCCTCATACAGAACTTTGAGCATACCTACCCCCAGGTTGGAAGTCCTTGGAAAGTTGTCAAGGTCTTATGTTCACTGAAAGGAGCCCCTTACAAACCTCTCTCTCAAATGTCAGACTGAGATTTGATTCTGAAGATGGCCTTTCTTCTAGCCCTGGCCTCTGCGTAGAGTTAGCGAGCTACATGGTCTGTCCTATGACATAGCCTTTTCAAACGGATGGGGGAAAATTACACTCGGTTTCATCCCTGATTTCATAGCTAGGACTCAAAATCCGTCTGTAACGGATCCTAGTTTCGGGTCCTTTCGAACTGAGTCTCCAGTTTGTAAAAGATGATTCTGATCAACTGTTATTAAGCCCTGTGAGGGTACTGAGGGTATACCTTAAAAGAATGAGAGGAGCCCAACCTCCTATCAAAGGGCTCTTCATTAGCACCAGAAGGACAAAGAAGAGAATCTCGAAGAACTTGATCTCCTCTTGGATCAGACAGGTTATACAGAGGACAGTTTCACCCAATCTATCTGCTTCTGACCAATGTCCCTGTGCTCATGATGTCAGGGGGGTTAAGTACTTCTCTGGCATTCTGCAAGAATTTCTTTATGAAGCAGGTGTTGCAAGTGGGTGTGTGGAAACGTCAAACAAAATTCACCACCCACTACCTGCAAGCACATAACCCACAGGAGCTTAGATACATTCTCAATAGGTCCTGTGGTGGCTGCTCAAAACATGGTTTAATACACCTCAGCTCCCTTGTAGAACAAGTAGATGTTACCCGCGAGAAAATCTACGGTGAATGCGTGAGTGACTGGCCACTTCCTACTTCATTTTCTCCTCTCTTGGAGCGCAGCATCCAGGGAAATTTCCATAGCTGACCTAATCTATATGCTGGTGAGTACCATGACCTTTGTGCAACCTGATATATATGTAGAGATTTGTTATGTCCCCATCCTCCAAACGATGTGGAGTCGGGCAATATATAAATTTAGTACGGGTGCAACACAACTATATACAGTACTTATCTAGGCATCTCACATTCGGGACAGTAACCAGCCAGGTTTTAAAACTAGATTGCTAAATGTCAATACAAACAAAATGTAAATAATATACTTTTCTTAATAATAATAATGAGTTTTAATTTACACTCGGGTAATTTTAAGTTAAATGAATCAACTTGTGTTAGTACAAAACTAATGGGCACATACCAAAATTATCACATAGTACATACCCAATACAGTAATACAATTTCTTGTTTCTAAAACCTGAAGAAAACCTAAATTTTTAAAATAATAATCAAGCTTCCTTTAAGATGGCTGGATCTATGAAATTCAGGCCCAGAGGTAAAACTTAGAAAAAAATGTCCGACTCACTTGAGATCAAAGTTTTCTGGATAATGTGTTGTCTCTGTTCTTGGGTAAGAAATATAACCTTGGGTATATAATCTTTCAGCAATTGTCATGGCATGTTGAGGACCCATTCCAAGACCAGAGCTGGCAACACGCATCAGTTCCACTGTATTAAGGGCTGAGGGACGAGGCTTAGCTTTCTCTTTCAAGTCTACTCTCACAACTCTGAAATTATAAATGTAAAAATAGATGAGATTTACCATACGAGAATACTATTCAGTATACAGTAATACATTTGGATACAAAATTAATTCGTTCATATTTTTTTCATATAATGAAGGCTGTTTTAATGTAAATCGCCTTATTCTTTCCAAGCTCTACAAAAACACCCAATTTAATCTTATAATAAAGCTATAACCACAATGAAATCAAGCCATATACATTTGAATCATTCAATATACCTAACTGTTAATACCTGCAAATCACGTAGTTATAAGAGTATAACGTAATAACAAATAGAAAATATGTACAGTACAATACAGTAACGTACATACTGTACTTTATTAATATTACCCCTACTATAGACATGTAAGTGTTCTATCATGCATAACCAACCCGTTTTCTTCAACTCGCGCATACTGTATTTTTAACCATAGCTAATTTATTGTTCAATAACTCAATTAATATTCATTGATGATTTGTTAATAAATAACCTAACTGTTTCTTTTTACACGCTTGTATTTTTAAGTTATTTTATTGCAATATAAGCAGGATTCATTGATGTTAACCCTTTTACCCCCAGGCTATTTGGAACTTTCCAACCCTTAACCCCCAGGGGTTATTTTTTTTTTCAAGCATATTTTGCAGTATATTTTTTTTTCAAATTGCTCTAACAGCCTTAATTTTCATCATAGAGTGGTCAGGTTGGTCTCATTCTCTTGGAAAATACCTGAAGTTTCTCAAAAAATTATAAAAAATATGCAAAAAAAATGTAAATAGCAGTTATTTGCAAGAACGTACCAGTACGTCCTTTGGGGGTAAAAGGGTTAATATGTATGTGTAATTTGTAGAATTAATAAACTTTGACTATTCAGTAAATAGTTTCTTAAGGGGGCCGGCCGGCTAACCCAATTTTTTTAAGGACAGGACTTTACTATTCATACCACTTAATAAGGTAACTTAGGAAATCTCAAGACTGCATAGGATTTTTGAAAGGAGGATTTATCATGTATCATGAAAATTAGTATTTTGCAAATTCTATCTCCTTCCTTGATAATCAATATTAAGACCTGGGATTACTACCCTATATAGACCTCATGTAAACCTACAATCAAATGGAATGTGTTTTTTAAAAGTAATTTTTTGCTAGATAGGAATTTTTTCATTATGGTAAAAAAAATAAACCCTAAAAATCAGGGGAAAAAATTAAGAAAAAAAATGAAATAAAATGGAAATAAATGGAAAAAAATGGCAAAACTTGATTGTTTTATAATGCCTTTCTAAGTTATATACCAAATTTCAATGCTATATCTTTAAAACTAGGTGAAAAGATAGAATTTGAAGGGCAACAAGTCTGGTTTTAAAATACGGCCATTCAAAGTTTTTCTTTGTATTTTTACAAAGACGATATTAATAATCATGATTGTTATGAATTTCATGTTCCTTTTTGGATATCAATAAACCCCAAAAAAGTTATTTATCATAATCTAATCGTAAACGAAGATCTCTGCTCAATACCTTGCTTATTTAGGCGAGAAAGTCGCTCCTTCATCTCTCCTTCACTAACTGGCTAATTTCGCCTATATTACCCACTTCTGAACTCTTGTTAGAGCGAATTTTCTTCTTCCTTATGTTAGCAATGTTGAAACTGTCTTTTCCTCTTTGGTATGATGAAATTCTTCCCAAACCCGGGAAAAACAATAGTAAAATCGAGTGAATGTCAGAGGTTAAACTCGACCGTGTACATGTACTCTCTATGAGGTTTGTGATACGACTGAAGGCCGAAGGGTGTAATTACCGTGTAATACATCGTCTTGTGACTCATGGAATCTATGCAGATGCCATTGCTCACAATTAGTTTTATATTAAAATGTAATTATAAAAATTTACGATAACACAAGAAATAATGCATTTACTTGTAGGAAACAATGTTTTTAGTTTATTGTGTTACTTATATTAATTACTCTGTAACTATGAAAGTAAGAGTAATTTTGACAAAATATTTTTCATATGGATTCTCCATTGCCATATGAAGCTCAGTGAATTTTTTTTCAGGATTTAGTGTTTTCTTCCTATACCCCCTTATATTGGGATACTGGCCAGATCCCTTAACAGTTATCTATGTACTAAAATTAAAGAAAAATACATAGCTAATGTTTTGATAAGCATAGTAGCATTGCGCGTATGTACATAGTGTAAACACTACACAGTACTATTCATTGTTTTTTTAATTTAAAAATTTACTTTTTTGTATAAAATTAATTGTAAATAAATAATCATGACATTAAAAGGAAAATATATGTTACGATCTGTTATTCATTTACCGAAATAAAAGAAAATTGTATCGCAAATATGTTTGATATGCATAGTAGCATTGTGCATGTGTACAAAACAATACAGCTGTGTTTATTTTGTTTTTAATATAAAAATGTACTTATTGATTTAAAATCAAGCAACAATAAATAATCATGACATTAAAGGGACCGTCCCCCATGTCCGCCATTTTTCTTTCTAATGATCCAAAATACTGTACACCATTTCTACATATGTTTTAGACATATATAATACCTTCATTATATGAAATTTTCAAGTCATTTGATCAAAAACTCTTTGATTTATTAGCAGAAATCATGATTTAGAAAAAGAATTTAGGTACATTTTCCCCCAATAATATGACACCAATTGTATTGAATCTTATACCATAAAAACTACTTTTTAAACCGAACAATTCTGTGACGCAGAATTTTGATTTTCCTTGTTTTCATTTCATGAATTTCTATTTTTGTTTTCCTCGTCTAGACAAAATAATCGTGAAAAAGAAAGTAAAAATAATATCAAAATTCCATCTCACAAAATTGTGGAATTTTTATTACTCTTTTCAATGATATCTTATTCTCTAAAATTTAACTATAAATCTGGGAGAAAAATGTACCTAAGTGTGAATATATATGATTTTGAGTTATGAGCTCCAAAAGATTTGCAACAAATTTTCGCTTTTTTTCTTTAAAAAATCAAGATAACATTATAATGATAACTTTTATTGTTTATTTCTACATAAACACACTCTAAACGAGGTATTTAAATAGTTTACTACTACACTTGGCGTAAGGATGTCATGAGTTGCCAGCAATCTCTCATTGTTGCCAGTGTCATAGTTAGCATGTTTCAGCTTTGTACTCTTATTCATGTTTCCCTATCTTCTTGGTTCTTTTTTTTCTTGTTCTCTGCTTACTTTTTGTTCTTTCTATGACCGTAAGTAACATTGGCCTTGCTTTAAAGTTCCCGAGGACATTGTGAAAAAACAATGTACATACAAACTGCAAGTAAACAAACACATGCATTATAACTTATATACATCTTTGGAAACTCTAGCTACTGTTCTCATAGGACATAAATTTCGTTCACCTTCCCTCTACCAATGCCTTCCATTCCTGCCAGAAGTATGAGATTTTGAAACGAGAGAGAGAGAGAGAGAGAGAGAGAGAGAGAGAGAGAGAGAGAGAGAGAGAGAGAGAGAGAGAGAGATGCAAAAATAAACACAAAGACGATTCTGTGAAATTCAGTTATGCAGACGATGCAGTAAGGATGATGTTATCATTTAAAGGCCGCTATATCTTCATTATTTGAAAAAATAATTGACTATTTGTTCTTTCTATGACCTTACGTAACATTGGCCTTGCTATAAAATTCCCGAGGATGTTGTGAAAACACAATGCACATACGAACTGCTAGTAAACTAACACATGCATTATAACTTCAACTGTATACGTCTTTGGAATCACTGGCTGCTGTTTTCCCAGGACGTAGAATTCGTTCATCTACCCTCTACCAATGCCTTCCATTTATTCCAGATGTACAAGATTTCGAAATATAAGTGAAAAAATTGCTATATATATGCAAAAATAAACACACAAAGATGATTCTGTCAAACTCAGTCATGCAGACGACACAGCAAAGATGACGTCATCATTTAAAGACGGCTTTATCTTTGTTATTTATAAAGATAATTGGCTGAAACTTCTGGAGAGCATGTACAATATGTTTATACATACATCGAAGCAATAGAATGATTTTCAATTTTTGAAAGTTGGTATGTCAAAACACCATGGCGGACGGTCACCTTAAGAGGAAAAAATATTGCAGAAGTTAGGACACTTGTATGATGTTATTTACAGAAATAAAATGATATTTTGATTATAAAATAAATTTTTGAATATACTTACCCGGTGAATATATAATAGCTGACGTCTCCGACGGCTCGACAGAATCCAAAAACTCGCGAGCGATCGCCATGAAGGTAGCAGGTGTGCCCACCAGCGCCGACTATCGGCCAGATACCGCATATACATGTAAACAGCTCCAGTTCTTCTCATCCCGCTGGGTCTCTATCGGGGAGGAAGGGGGGGCCTTTAATTTATATATTCACCGGGTAAGTATATTCAAAAATTTATTTTATAATCAAAATATCATTTTTAAATATTAAACTTAGCCGGTGAATATATAATAGCTGATTCACACCCATGGTGGTGGGTAGAGACCAGTATTAATACAGTTTACGGCGTATATGCTTAGAGTTTTTGACAGTTATATCATAACAAAACCCAAATAAATATAGGTACCTGGTAAGGAAGCTGACTCTAACGATTACTCTGCCTTGTTAGTCCGCTTTCCTCACGAAGCCCAGCCATCCTCTTAGGATGCTGAAAGACTCCCAGGAGCTGAAGTATCCAGGGCGACAACCCATACAACAGGACCTCATCAAAACCCTTAATCTGGGCGCTTTCAAGAAATGACATTTGACCACCCGCCAAATCAAAAAGGATGCGAAAGGCTTCTTAGCCTTCCGTACAACCCAATTAAAAACATTTCAAGAGAAGATTAAAAGGATATTGGAATTAAGGGAATGTAGTGGTAGAACCCTTACCCACTACTGCACTCGCTGCAACGAATGGACCCAGTGTGTAGCAGTCCTCATAAAGAGTCTGGACATCTTTTAAGTAAAATGACGCGAATACCGACTTGCTTCTCCAAACGGTCGCGTCCATAATACTTCGCAGAGATCTGTTTTGCTTAAAGGCCACGGAAGTTGCTATAGCTCTTACTTCGTGCGTCTTAACCTTAAGCAAGCAACGATCTTTTTCACTCAAGTGAGAATGAGCCTCTCGGATTAAAAATCTAATAAAATATGACAAAGCATTCTTTGACATAGGCAATGAAGGCTTCTTAACTGAGCACCACAAGGCCTCAGATCCACCTCGTAAGGATTTAGTCCGAGCTAAATAAAACTTCAGAGCTCTAACTGGACACAGCACTCTTTCAAGCTCGTTGCCTACGATCTCTGACAGGCAAGGTATATCAAATGACTTAGGCCAAGGACGAGAAGGCAGTTCATTTTTGGCCAAGAAAACCAAGCTGAAGTGAACATGTGGCTTTATCTGTAGAAAAGCCGATGTTCCTACTGAAGGCATGGACCTCACTGACCCTTTTAGCCGAAGCCAAGCACACTAAGAAAAGCGTCTTGAGGGTGAGATCCTTCAGGGAGGCTGAATGTAATGGCTCAAACCTGTCGGACATTAGGAACCTTAGGACCACGTCTAAGTTCCATCCAGGAGTTGCCATACGACGCTCCTTAGAGGTCTCGAAGGACTTAAGGAGATCTTGGAGATCTTTATTATTGGACAGATCTAAGCCTCTATGTCTGAACACAGACGCCAACATGCTCCTGTAGCCCTTAATAGTGGGCGCTGAGAGGGAGCGAACATTTCTCAGATGTAGGAGAAAGTCTGCAATTTGGGCTACAGAGGTACTGGAAGAGGAAATGGATGATGACTTGCACCAGTCTCTAAAGACTTCCCACTTCGACTGATAGACCTTGATGGTAGATGCTTTCCTAGCTCTCGCAATCGCTCTGGCTGCCTCCTTCGAAAATCCTCGAGCTCTTGAGAGTCTTTCGATAGTCTGAAGGCAGTCAGACGAAGCGCGGGGAGGCTTTGATGAAGACTCCTTACTTGGGGCTGCCGTAAGAGATCCATCCTTAAAGGTAGACTCCTTGGAACGTCTACCAGCCATTGAAGTACCTCTGTGAACCACTCTCTCGCGGGCCAGAGTGGAGCAACCAATGTCAACCTGGTCCCTTCGTGAGAGGTGAACTTCTGCAGCACCTTGTCTAGGATCTTGCAAGGTGGAAAGGCATAAACGTCCAGGTGAGACCAGTCCAGCAGGAAAGCGTCTATGTGGGCTGCCTCTGGATCTGGAACTGGAAAGCAGTAAGTCGAGAGCCTCTTTGTCAGAGAGAGTAGCAAAAAGATCTATGGTGGGTTGACCCCATGTCATCCATAGCTTCTCGCACACAGTCTTATGCAACGTCCACTCCATGGAGATGACTTGTCCTCTTCTGCTGAGGCCGTCCGCCAAGACATTCATTTCTGCACAAATCTCGCCAAAGGAGAGATGTTACTGCCTTGAATGGAGTTCCTTCTGATCCGTGGATCAAAGACCCGAGCCTTCCAGACTGTCCAGTGGAGCTCCCTAACCCAAATCCGCTGCATCTGAAAACAACACATGGTT
Source organism: Palaemon carinicauda (assembly GCF_036898095.1). Taxonomy (NCBI): domain Eukaryota; kingdom Metazoa; phylum Arthropoda; class Malacostraca; order Decapoda; family Palaemonidae; genus Palaemon; species Palaemon carinicauda. The sequence continues at coordinate 107,937,541 of NC_090742.1, forward strand.
TGGGTTCTTGATCGCAAGAGAAAGACCTTCTCGAAGTCTGATGTTGCTGTCCCACCAAGTCAGACATGTCTAGACTGAGTTGGAGATTGGGAAAGAGATACTCACTAAGCCCTTCTCCTTGTTCCAATGTTTTAGGTGAAATCGGAAAGGGCATAGGTTGAGTCTCCCCAGAGAGATAAACTACTCCAGCGATGAAAGAGTTCCCACGAGGCTAGTTCAAACTCTTACAGAGCAACTGTTTTTCTCTTGCAAGTGAAGGACTTTTAACAGAGCTTGTTCCATTCTTGCGGGAGACGAAAAGGGCCGAAAAATCAGACACTGTATCTCCATTCCCAAAAAAAGAATAGTCTGGGATGGGGTACTGTAAGTCACGACTTCTCTACGTTCACTATGAGACCTAGCTCCTTGGTTAGGTCTAATGTCCATTAGAGGCTCTCCAGACAGCGATATAATGACGACGCCCTGATTAGCCCGTCGTCAAAATAAAGGGAGGCTCTGAATCCTCAAAAAATGTAGAAAGCTTGCTACATTTTGCAAGGGCCTTGTAAAAACAAGAGGAGCAGGAATGAGGTCGGAGTACAGTGCTCGACAGTGGTACATTACTTTCCCGTCCACAAACCTCAGATGTAGTTGAAAGTTTGGATGAATCGGGATGTGGAAGTATGCATCCTGAAGGTCGAGAGAGACCATCCAGTCGCCTTCCCTTAATGCTGTCAAGACAGCTTGGTAGTCTTCATCGTGAAGTTTGTCTTGACAATGAACACATTGAGCGCACTTACATCTTAAGTACTCCTGCAGTGAACGTGGCTGCCAGATCCTTGGAGCCATCCCTGATAGTCTTGTTCTTGCAGAGAACGTGGCTGTCAGATCATTGGAGCCATCCCTGATAGCCTTGTTCATGCATGACATAATTGTACAGCAAAACTTCAAACGCTCGAAAAACTCCTAACAGGAGATGGTCTAGCTCTGAAGCCGACCATAAAATCTAGGAGCGTCTCATGGCCAGGCGCCGAGGAGAGTCTATAAGGCTTGAGAAATCTCTCTGGGCAGAGGCAGGAACTCCCAAGCCGAGAACTTCTCCCGTGTCATACCAGACGCTCGCTCTATAAGCCAGTTTAAAAGGAGGGAAAGCAAAGGCTGTCTCCCCCAAACTCCTCCTGGTGATCAACCAGTCGCCTAGCAAACATAAAGCTCTCTTAGAAGAGCGAGAGAGCACTAGCTTATTATAAAACAACGGCTTCGAAGTAGCTAGGCCTAGTGTAAACTCTGACGTTTAGGCGAACGAGGAGCAGCAGTTACAAAATGGTCCGGACAAAGATCCTTAAAAATCAGCATGATTTATTTAAAGTCCATAGAGGGCTGAGCAGCTTTAGGCTCCTCTCCGTCTGACAAAGTCCCCAAGGGAATATCAGTAGGAGGGGGATCAGCAACTTCCTCATCTGAAGGAACCTCGTCCGACAATTGCCGAGTCTCAAGCAAGGGAGAGACCTGCCGTGGTGGCAATGCTTGACAAGCAGAGTCCACACGCAAAGGAGCATCAGTAGCAGTCAAGGACGCTACGTCATGTAACTGCTTAAAGGACTGACCAGCAACAACAACAGGTGCGGGAGGACGCTCGACGTCAAGTCGAGACTGCCTTCACTGCCTAGATTGAGCAGTTAAAACAACTCTTGACTGCGGTGCTTGACGTTAAACGTCAAAACAAGGCAACTGAGCTGGTTGGCGAACGTCCTGAACGTCAACACGAGACTGCGGCAGCGGCTGAACGTCAACACGAGGCTGCGGCAGCGGCTGAAAGTCAACACGGGACTGCAGCGAGTGAGGATCCAAGTCACGTGACTGACGTGACAAACTACCGACATCACGTTTCATAACGTCAAAAGGACGAGTAAATGCTCATTTGGGCGGCTGACGGCCAGAGTCTCGTTTAGCGTAACGGCGACTCGAAAGCGAAGGTTCATTGTGAACCTGCTCAATGTCATACTTCTCCATAAGGGAGGCAAGCTTAGTCTGCATGTCCTGCAGGAAAACCCATTTAGGATCAACGGGAGTCGGAACGGGCCGAGACGACGGTAACGTCTGTATTGGCAAAACATTGCCTTTACCGCGACCCTCGGACCCCGTGTTACGCTTGCGTTTAATAGGCGAACCGTCTTCCGACGACTGCAAAGGGTCAGAGCTGTCCCCATGGCTACAGCCAGGACGCTGGACCTGTCCTGAAGGGACTGACTTCCGCTTTAAGGGTCTAGAAACTTTGCTCCAAGGTTTCTTTTGCGAGAAGCCTTCGGATGACGAGGAGAAAAACAGCCTCGCTCGTCTTATGGTAGGGGCGATCTTGCGAGACACGCCCGATACCATAGAGGGAACGTTTGTTCGTTGGTTAAAGCCTCTCGTCCCCATAAGTCCTACGACATTACTTCTCCCTGGTAGCATGGGAGCCTGAAAGAGGTCTCGGACTAGGTGAACGACAAGCACGAACAGACGAACCCTCGGTCGCAACATTAAAAAACACTTTGCGCAATTATCACTTTATCACTACGATTTTCTGTTTTTGCACTTACTTCACTGATATCGTATTTTTCAATAATTTCACATTAGGCATGAATAAAACTGATTTCTACCTGAAGCACGCAATTCTCCCTTACATCAAAAGGTTATAATTGCGAAATGAGTCGTATAATGTAAGCACATTAGTACAAGCAAAAATCAGTAAACATATCGAATAAAACGGAAATATATAAAGTTAAAAGGATCAGTGACTGGGGAGGAGACTAAACACTAGCTCATTAAAGACTACGTTTTCAATCTCTCACCGTACAGTGCCTTGGGACGAGAATAAAAACTAAAAACGTTTTATCCTTTCTCCCCGTACAGAGACTTGGGACGAGAGTAATGAATCGAGAACAACGTTACTCGCTTGGGACGAGAATAAAGATCGGAACGTTCTCTCTTCCTCTCTCTCTCTCTCTCTCTTGATTTCACACAGAAGAGAAATGCCCACTCACCCTTCGTCAATAAACAGGTTATTTGACCAAAGGAAAAAACTGAAAGGACTAAGAAATTGAAAATAACGATTTCCTTTAAATTAGTATTTAAAACACTTCAGTTTGAAAGAAGAATGAACAAAACGTCAAAATCGATTTACTCTTTCTGCAAAGTGAAACCGTGATTCTCTCTTTCTCTATCGTAACGATAGAGCGCAAACTGCGTAGCATAAATAAACCAAACGTTAGTTCATCTTTGAAACAGCACGAAGACTATTCAAAGAAAATCTTTCATAAAATATCTACTAAAAAATAATCATTTCATAACTCTTACAGAGCAAATGATTGAAACTTAACGAAAATAAAAGTTGAATGGGCTCAACGTTGTTTAACTTCGGTTTCCAAGTTAGGACCGCCTACTCTCGGACTAGGGGAGGAATAGGTAAGGCCGCATATAAACAAAACATAAAATTTATCTTGATGTTTAGTATAAATGGAAAGCTAATCGAAGAGGCCTAATAAAGGCGGGTGAGATATAAAATATATAGAGGAAAATCTATAATTAACAACAACAATTTATAACGTGATAAGATAATTGCTAAAAGCCTAAAACACACTTCCGTACACTAAGGGAAGGGTCGGCCATCTTTACTCTATGGAAAAAACCAGAGATAAAAGAGCAAGGGCAAAACACTTTTACTCTCCTTTCAAAAGCATTTCTTTTGAGGATAGTATTGAATAATCCAACACGGCGAAAGCAATAAAACCAAAACCAAGTACTTCATCAATTTGGTAGAAAACTCGAGGTCATAATAGCGAGTGGAATCGACTTGTCGATGAAACCGACAGAGAAGAACTGGAGCTGTTTACATGTACAGTGGAACCTCTACATACGAATTTAATCCGTTCCAGAACCAACTTCGGATGTAGAAAATGTTCGGATGTCGAAACGAATTTTCCCATAAGAATACATGGTAATTCAATTAATTCGTTCCTCAGCCTAAAAACCCATAATAAATCCTTAATAAATGGCTACACATAATTACACATAACAATAACATAACTGCATAATATGAAAGAAGCATGTAAAAAAGATAATTATAAAGAAATAAAGAATAAAAAATGTGTTTTATTGGTACTTCACCTTAGAGACAGGCCAACGCAGGTGTAGGATTTGCTACCCAAGAGGAGACGGACGATCGGCGAGAAGGTAGACATGGCGTTAACATGTTCTTTAAATGAATACTCTCTCTCTCTCTCTCTCTCTCTCTCTCTCTCTCTCTTTTTCTTCTTCACTGTTAGTGTTAGAGACGTCTATTAATTTTTTATTCTGAGAGAGAGAGAGAGAGAGAGAGAGAGAGAGAGAGAGAGAGAGAGAGAGAGAGAGAGAGAGAGAGAGAGAGAGAGAGAGAGATTAAACAAAAATGAGATTAAACGAAAATGTGTTGTGTACATATGATTTTTAACAGCGTTAACGAGTTGAAAGACAGTTAAATGTAACTAAAAAAACAATATCAGCTAATCTGAATTCCTTTATTAACTAAAACAAATATTGATACAAACACACTCGTGTGCGTATGCGCAAACACACACACACACGCACAAGGAGACACGATCGGTGAGGAGGTAGAGATGGTGACTGCGATAACATACTGTAACTTACACTACGGAAATTTTAATCTAACTAAGCTTATTTATTTTTTTATTCTATTTTTATATTTCATATTTTTTACATTTTTTTCTTTTGATTTTTTATTTTCATCACTTTCAGTGACGAGTTACGGTATGTTATCGCAGTCACCATCTCTACCTCCTCCCTGACCGTCTCTCTTACTGCGTAGCAAAATTCTTGCACCTGTTTGTGTGTGTTTGTGCATACGCACACGAGTGTGTTTGTATCAAAATTTGTTTTAGTTAATAAAGGAATTCAGAGTAGCTGTTATTACTTTCTTAGTTTCATTTAATTGTTTTTCAACTCGTTGACGCAGTTAAAAATCATATGTACTCTAAACACATTTTTGTTTAATCTCTCTCTCTCTCTGTCTCTCTCTCTCTCTCTCTCTCTCTCTCTCTCTCTCTCTCTCTCTCTCGGGAAAAAATAATAGACGTAGACGTATCTAACACTACAACAGCGAAGAAGAACGAGAGAGAGAGAGAGAGAGAGAGAGAGAGAGAGATTTTATTTAAAGAACATGTTAATGCTATGTTTAGAGAGAAACAAAAAAGAGAGAAGTCTTATTTAAAAGAGCTTGTTAATGCTATATTGGTATTCTTTGCTTCACTTTTTTCTTTCTTTCTGTTCATCACGCTGGCCCTTCTCACAAATGATCGTTGCCAACAATCTCTTTGTCCTGTATCCCTATCAATAAAAGGCGCTCTATCTCTTCCAGGGTATTGCTACAATGTCTTGTAATAATGGTGATCCCCTTCGATGGTTATTTGCTTTAATGGCTGCCTTCGGCTTGATGATCCTCGAGATCATAGGCCTATTCCGGCCATATTGTTTAGCCATACAGTATCACTCACATGCACACTGCTCTCATGTTTTTCTATAATTTCTTGTTTCAATTCTAATGAAAGAATTGCCTTCTTCCTGTACTGAAACTTAGCTTCTTAGGTACCATGATTATAAGTAAAATCAAAAAGGAAATGTGAGAAAAGGAAGAAAATAAGCACTGTTAATAACAGACCAAACAGAGGACAACCACATGATACACCCAAGAACAGAGAACTGAGCACTCGACGCTCAATGGCGTAATGTTTACTTCGTGTGTCGAAATAAAATTCGGGTGTAGAGTCAATAATTTGCTCGAATTTTACTTCAGATGTTGGAAAATTCGGATGTAGATACGTTCGGATGTAGAGGTTCCACTGTATATGCGGTATCTGGCCGATAGTCGGCGCTGGTGGGCACACCCGCTACCTTCATGGCGATCGCTCGCGAGTTTTTGGATACTGTCGAGCCGTCGGAGACGTCAGCTATTATATATTCACCGGCTAAGTTTAATATTTAAAAAGAAAAATATATCACTAGTGTTTAGATATGAACAGTAGCATTGTGTGTACATACACACAATACAGTACTATTCATTATTTTTTTAATAAAAAATTTACTTATTGATATAAAATATAAAAGCAGGTAGGGAGATAACCAATGGGATAGCAGGACGATGGTGGCGAGTTTACAGTTTTATTGCACGTGAATTTCAAAATTATTTTCCGGCAGCCGGGTGAATCTCGTTTCATATCATGATGGGTACTTAGTAATATGAGGTGAATAAATCCTTGTTTCTTTTTCGTATCATGAATTTTTTTGTAAATAGAAACTTTCGTATCGAGAGGTATTACTGTACGTAACTTTAGAATTGTATAGATCTTGTAGTATATCCCCTGTCCTACAACAACAGCATGTTTTTACTTATACAGGCATATTGGATTATGCTTTTGAATTTTCTATCTAGGGTCAATATAAACCTTAACTGTTTCACCACAAACCAATTGATTTTAATTTGCAAAATTTTGAGATTTGCAAAGTCCCAGACTCTTCAAACCCTATTCCAAATTAATAAAGACAAGGCAGTGAGGTTGTAATTCCATGCAAATAAAAGGATCCATGAGTCTTCAGCAAATACCTTCCTTACTCTGTGTGTTTGTAACTATGCTGTTCAGTAAAAACAATTTTTGAAGACTGCAGTTTCATTAAATCATTCAACCCAATTTATTTCATACATTCATTCAACAACTCCTTTTTTGTTCTTGTGATAAAGTCTTCTTCTGATAAAGGAGTCCAGTGAAACTTTAATAGTCTCCTGGTAAAATATCTTTAGCAATCAGAAAGTTTTTCCCCTGAGCCTGGATGACAATTTGATTTACCAGCATTTATTTTCTCTTTTTTGTTTGAGAACAAAATATACTTTTGGCTTCAGCTACCACTGTTATATTCTTTCCTGTTGTTTTAAAATGTTTGGTTTTTCAGGTTAGCTGGTTTTTGGTAAGAGCTAACCGGTGATTTGTATATTAGTACCTTTTCAAAAACCCAATGTATCAATAAATAAACAAATCTTACAAGAAAATCAATCACTATCTAAAGTATTCCTGAACTGATGGTAGTAGCCTTATTACAATACAATTTCAGCAGACTGGTGGTCTATTCTAAATTGATTCAATCTAATACATGATAGCTGTTTCTACACTGGCTGATGTTAAACCTTTTTGGTTCCAGTTTCCACCAATTGCATCTTGTTTAGTCAAAATAAGTAGATTCTTTTATTTTACATTATACCTGTGAGTATTTTAATGTTTTCATCAGCTTACCTCTTTATCAATACTTTTTTAGGGAGACCCAATTGATGTCTACAAGCCTTTAATATCATAAGTGTTGATGGTATTGCAGTAGTTTAGTTGCTCCTATACATAAAGCTTTTAACCTTTTCAAGTTCAGGAGACCCTTGGGTTACAATGGATTCATTCCTACATACTGTAACAATAGTTTTGATGCAACTCAGAATACACCTAAATAAATACAATACAGTACAATACACAATACATACAAATGTGCCCCCATACAGTAGTGCCTACACTTATACAGCACTAGTACTGTAGACAAAACAATTCCTAACCTTTATTCCTGTGGTTGGCCTGCATAATGCCATGAGAAGTCTCCCTTACAGTTTCTAGACATGATGTATAGAAAAAATATCCAAAAATAGAGCCGTATCAAAATTCTGAATGTGTATCGTAAACACATATGGTAAGCGGCGTTAGTTGGTCTCTGCATTGGCAAGTAATTCATTATATCAATGAACTAAACGTCATAGCTCAAAACTGAATTCTGAGGATTATTTTGAGTACCATATCGAAGCCCATTCGTAACGGGGAATTGTCGTAACTCGATGACCTCCTGTACTGTACTGTAGTTTCTACAAAAGAAGGAATTGTACAGGATAAGGTCGATATTTATCACTTTTGCCATGTACAGTAGTAAACTGATATTCAATGGATAATAGAATTTTCTAGGCTCTTTTCTACCATACGTTGCTCGAAAGGTCACAGTCATTAATGATGACAAATATCTAATCCGTTTTTCAATAACACTATCCTCTTGTCAAATAAATCCTACTAAGCATTCTTGTGGTAATAACCTACATGCCTTACTTTATTTCCATATACCTGTAGGTTTAATGGACACTTTATAGACAATTCCCTTATTTTCTCTAGGCATTCTTGCATTTTATTGTTACTTCATTGTCAGCAAAAGTACCAATTTTTTGTTAACATCATGCAAGCTCATTTAGCTTGTCAGCCCTGCAAGTCATTTGTGAACAAAATAACGAGCAAACGGCCAAGAACCAACCCAGAGACACCTCACTTCTGACTTTTTATTAACAAGCAGATGTTTCATTAGTAGCTTGTCGTGTATACAATCACCTACTTTATCAATGAAACTGAAAATTCTCGTTTTTACCATTAATCTTTTACTCAGCAGCATATCATATGCCTTCTGAAAATTCACACAGAGGACCTATCACTCTGTTCCTATTAAACTGGTCAAAAAAGAAACCTAAGGTTGGTTAAGCATGGTCTTCTATTACTAAATACATGCTGACTATCCCGAATTGATAATTTTATTCTAAATATTGTAATTCATTACTTTGTTTGATGATATAGATTCTAGTATCCTCCTTAGAAATTAATTCAGACTGATATATCGGACATTCAACACTGCGCATCATGAATCATAGTGTACACAGGGCTTAAGCTCCTGTAGGAAGTCTGAACCAGAGCGGGAGCATCCTGCATTTGTTTTCTAATCATTCAAAATACATAATTTCTATATGTTTTAGACATGATACCTTCATCATATAAAAATTTCAAGTCATTTGATCAATAACATTTAGATTTATTAGCAATAATCTTAATTTTTAAAATATATTTAGGTACATTTTTCTCCACTAATATGACACCAATTGTATTGAAAATCATACCATCAAAACTTCTTTATAAATCGAATAATTCTGTGTGACAGATCTTTTATTTTCCTTTTTCTTTTTATTTGATGAATTTTTACTTAATTTTCTTCGTCTAGACGTAAAATAATCATAAAAAAAAAATTGACAAAGCAAAATCTAAATTCTGTCACAAAACTATGGGATTTTTATTCCTCTTTTCAATGATATCTTTGCAACTGACCGAAGCCGCACACTACTCGGCCAGGTAGGCTAACTAACACTGTCCAAATAACCTAAATAAAAGACAAAATCATAACAAAACATTGAATTAGATGTCCAGAACACATAATGAGACTACAATTAGTATGAGGAACTAATTGAAAGTCAGGCAAAACAAAGAGATCACGAGAAAGCGACACCAAAAGGGCCGCGTACACACCCGTAAGGGAACGTCAACAAAGCGGCTAAGATAAAAACCAACAAGGTTAATATATTAACGAGTGTCACTACCTAGAAATCCCAAACAGACAAATATAATACTCAACTTGGAAGCAGGGATCTCCAAAAACACAGAGCTATGAAAAACACGTCTGAACCTTCACTGGTGCTAAGGAGGAATGAGGGAAGGAGCGTGGGGAGGGGTAGGGGTGAAGGGAGGATAGTCGTAGTAGAAGGCAGCAGTCGGGCGTAGATCAGCCCCTCGTAATTCTGGGGGATGTTGAAGGAGAGGTCTAACTGGTGAGGGACCTGTGGTTGTGGTTCTTACACGCCCCAGTTACTATACCGACACTCATTAGAGTGAGCGAGCTGGGTTTACTCCTGGCATTCCAGGCATCTTTTTTCTCTGGTATATTTAGCAATATTTATGCCTTAGAAATGCTGCTGTAAGGTGTATTTCACTGGGCGACACAGGTTCCTCTCCCAGAAATAGATTTTCCCTTCGTCAAAATCCCTTTATGATTACCTTACTTCTTACTTTTATTGTTCATTTCTATATGAAGGCTCCCTAAATGAGGTATTTAAACCCTAAGATTACTAATACACTTGGTGTGAGGGTGCCATGAGTTGCTAATGGCCTCTCATTGTTGCCAGAGTTTTAGTGAGACGGTTTAATCTTTGTACTCTCTTGCATGTTTCCCTCTCTTCTTGTTTCTTTTTTTGTTGCTCTCTGCTTACTTTTTGTTCTTTCTTTGACTTTAGGTAACATTAGCCTTGCTATAAAGTTAATGAGGGCATTGTGAAAACACAATATAAATACGAACTGCAAATAAACAAACACATGCATCATAACTTCTATACATCTTTGGAAACTCTGGCTGGTCTTCTCGTAGATCATAGTTTGCGTTCGCCTACCCTCTACCAATGCCTTCTATCCATACTAGACGTACAAGATTTCGGAACATAAGTGAAAAAATAAATAAGCAAAAATGATTAAGTCAAACTCAGTCATGCAGACTACGCAGTAAGGATGACATCATCCTTTATTTAAAGACTGCTCTATCTTCATTATTTGTAAATATAATATGCAGAAACTTCTGGAAAGCATGTACGACATTTTTTTGCATACAAAGAAACAATAAAACAATTTTTTTTTTTTTTCAAGTTGTCATGTAAAACACCATAGCGGACGGTCCCCTTAAAACAGCCGAATTTAAGCCAAGCTGAAATCATACTCCTATTAAAGGATTTGATTTGAAGTTCTCTGGCATCCTGACATCGAAGGTCATTGACGCCGAGAAAGGATGAAGGTTTATATTCATATAGGAGCAAAGTAATTTCTAGACCTAAAAATTCATAAAGTACTATAAATTACAGTAATAAATATTTAACCATACAGAATGTCCGCGTGTTACGACGGGGATCCGTTCCTACTTTGGTGTAAGTCAATTTTTGTCGAAGGTTGGATTTTATACACATAACTTACTGTATGTACTGTACATACATACATAATGTACAGAACAAACATACATAAATATTGTATATGTATAATTTATCTAAAATTAAAGATCGAAAGCAATCCTTTACCATTCATAAATTATTGTAACCTATACATACAAATACCTGAAACCTATAAAGTAGTGAAACTAAACTTATACAGTACTACTGTAGTAATCTATGAGTAATACATATAGTATAACAATTCCTTATTTTATTCCTGCGGTTGGCCTGCAAAATACCCCAGAAGTCTCCCTTATGCTTTCCAAATATGATGCTCAGCAAATAAAGGCACAAAAACATCCAAAATAGTAGCACCAAAATCCAGATTCGTATCATAAAGAAATATGGCAAATTATTGTAATGCTAAATTTATGATTAACACACTACTCCACAGAAAAGATGAAACTTCTTGACATGCTTAAGGAAGGGAGACGCCTTTGTAAACGTAGGCAGCCATTATGTTTCAATGAATCTACCATTCCCTACATCAAGAAGGAATAAAATAATCAAGAGTATAAGGGTGACGGCAAACGTCACTTTTAACAGGACAGTGAAAAGGGTGGTAAAGTCCAACAATAAGACCATCATATGATGGAGTTTACATATCTTCACTGGCAAGTGTTCTGATTTCAAATTTTCCCCTTACGTATAAAGAATGTAAGGCTACGTCTGCAGTATAACTAACTTTTAGCTTGAAAAATATTTAAGAGTGTATAACAGATTTACAAGTGGTGAAAGGATTTATAAAAGCTTAACTCTATAAAGATAATGAAAAAAATATGAAAAATGATAAAAATAAGGAAAAAAATTATACAATTGACTTCTGTATTTACTTTGAAGTTTTCAGCTATCGGGGGAGAGGGCGGGGGCTGGAACGTACCAACCATGATAGCCAAGGGATTACTGTTTTGTACTAAGGATGCTATATAGAATATTTGATTAAATAGATTTTTCTTTTGAAAAGTAGGCCTTAGTAGGTTGGCCAGTGCACCAACCACCCATTGAGATACTACGATTCGAGCTATTGGGTCCTTTGACTGGCCAGACAGTATTACATTAGATCCCTATATCTGGTTACAGCTTATTTTGTCTTTGCCTATGCATAAACCAAATAGTCTGGCCTATTCTTCCCACATTCTCCTCTGTCCTCATACACCTGGCTACACTGAGATTACCAAATAATTCTTTGCTAAAAGGTGAACTACTGAAAGGTAATTGTTCAGTGGCTACTTTCCTATTGGTAAGGGTTGAAGAGACTCTTTAGTTATGGTAAGGAGCTCTGCAAGGAGAAGAGCCTCCAAAATCAAACCATTGTTCTCTAGTCCTGGGTAGTGGCATAGTGTCTGTACCATGGTCTTCTTCCACTGTCTTTGGGGTAGAGTTCTCTTGCTTGAGGGTACACTATGCACAATATTCTATCTTATTTCTCTTCCTCTTATTTTTTTAAGTTTTTATAGTTTGTATATGAAATATCTAATTTAATTTTGATACTGTTCTTAAAATATTTTAACTATTACTTCTTTTGTGAGTTATTTATTTCCTTTCCTCACTGGGCTATTTTTCCCTGTTAGAGCCCTTGGGCTCATAGTATCTTGCTTTACCAACTAGGGTTATAGCTTAGTTTGTAATAATAATAACAATAATAATAATAATAATAATAATAATATAATAATAATAATTATAATAATAAAAATAATAATAATAATGATGATGATGATGATAATAACTATTAAAAGTTAATTTCTACTCTTGAACATACACCATCACATGACAACTAATTACTTTACTTACTTTGCTATTTTATGTTCCTTGACCATGTTCAAAAACATATTTGCCACATCTTTATCAAAACTTCGGACTCTCTCCCAATCAAGATTCATCTGACGCTCTTGTGTCACAGCTACTCTAACCTTGAAAAAATAAGAAAAGGAAAAGTTATCTTTTAACCACTTCAAACCAAAGTTATCTTTTAACAAAAGAGTAAAAATTTTATGTGGATTAACAACATTATGAATGATTGAGATTATATGGCATTTTATTTAGTTAAACCAGTGAGCTAAAATTACCATAAATCACAGGAATGAGACAAAAGAATCCGAAATGATAAGTAATTAAGGAATGGCTTTAACATATACAGTAATATGAAGTACAAAAATTTCTCAACTAGCATACTAACTCTATTCTAAGAGTTTGATTATAAGTTAATCTATTCAAAAGTCAAAAACAGTTAGACCAGGCACCTAGCATTATACTTAGCCTATGGCATACAGCACTACTATATATGATAAGACAGTTGTCCATCTACACAATTTGATCTCTGCAAATGAAATCTAAATTATGATAAAATTCTTGTAATCTTTCCTAAAAAAAAAAAAAAGTGGCGATGAAATTCTTTACTATAAGCAAGGTTTTAAAAATAAGAAGTTAATCTCGCTTCTGAGCTGATATTTCTACTCCTTCTATCTTCAATTATAAAGCAGGAAATGATTTTTAAAGGTTTAAAGCCAACTCATGTACATATGATCATCAACCAAACTCCCTCTCCAAACCAGCTAGGGCTGGGGAGGGTCATGCAATGGCTGCTGATGATTCAGGTGTATCTATGGGCTCCCTCAAACATCTCACCCATAGTTCACAAGGACAGTGAGCTTCCTGACACTACTGGAAACTATCCAACTTACGAGGGGCTGCCAAACCAAGAATTGTGAGACGCAAACATTTTCAATAGAGTACCACAACCCAAAAGTCATGAAAAGTGTTTAAAAAATACACAGTACGTATTTGTAATGTATTAAAAATTTTTGGTAAAAAAGTGCTACAGTGCATTCACAAATAATCATAAGTACGATTTAACGAATCATATAAAAAAAAAGTTCATTTGTATGTATAATCACAATTTTTCCTTATACTGTATCAAGTTATTTATCATTACGATATGCTAATACTTAATTTGTTCTTATTAATTTCAGATGAATTTTAAATACTGTCTTATTTTTATTTTCATTGTTTTCCTCAGTTGACCCCACTTTATAAACCTATTGAGAATATGTATGCATTTGTAAAGAATCAAATAAAATATGTATTGCTCTTTCTCACTACCACTTCATTCCTTAAAAAAGGGGGTTTTAATAAAGGAAATTGGAATTTTCAAAATAAAATTAAAATTAATGATACTTACCTGTACAATTTTAGTTAGCCCTATATTCCAACTACTGTTCATCTTTGAAACAAAATTGTCAACCTGCTACCCCTGATTGGCAACACTGTCAGCTGAACGAAGAATTCACTTGCCCATCTATTCAGTTTTATAATACCAGATGTGGGTAGGATAAATTATACATGTAAATATTATTATTATTAATTTTATTATGAAAATGGTATTTTTATTATAAAATAAATTTCTAAATATACTTACCTGGTAGTTACATATATATAGCTTAAATTTCGCGTTTCGACACGGCACGACAGAAAATTCAAATTCGTGGCGATGGCTGCCATGACAATAGGTGGTCATACATGAGCGCCATCACTCGTAGGTTATCAGAACCATTCCTAACATTCTTCAGAAATTTTATGTCTCTGTTTTCAGAGGGGAGGAGGGAGGGCCCTTTTATATATGTAACCACCAGGTAAGTATATTTGAAAATTCATTTTATAATAAAAATACCATTTTTAAATATGTAACTTCCCTGGTAGTTACATATATATATAGCTGATTCACACCATTGGTGGTGGGTTGAAAACCTCATTTCATTGGGAATTCGTATAATTATTAATAACTACAAATAGTAGTACTAACAATCTGGTTCTAACCTGATAAGGAAGCTGGCTTCACAATGATACTGCCTCATTTCGCCTGCATTCCTTAAGAGACTCAGCAATCCACTCAGGGGGCTGAAAAGTCTCTTGGGGCTGCCACAAGGTCCTCAACCTTAGAGTGGCTAGACCACCACTCATGCAAACCTGGCATAGCCAAGGATACTGATTCTGACCACCTACTCCAAAACTTTTTTTTTTTTAAAACTAGTTTGAGTTGCATCCCAGACTGACGGAAGGGTGCGACAACCTTCACAGACAACCTGTGAACACATTAAAACTAATTTGATTTGCATCCCAGATTGACGGAAGGCTGCGACAACCTGTGAACACATTAAAACTAACCTGACTTGCATCCCAGACTGACGGAAGGCTGCAACAACCTCACAGACAACCTGTGAACACAAGTACAAGAGAAAAAGCAAGGGTATATATCAAGTTATCGGGAAGAGGCAGTAGACCCTTTTCCAACTACGAAGCCGGAGGTAACCTACGGACCCAAGGAACAGCAATCCTCATACTGGGTCTGGACATCTTTGAGATAGCAGTCTGTGTAGATTGATTTACTTCGTCAGAAAGTAGGCTCCAAAATTGACATCATTTTATTGTGTTTGTAAGCCATAGAAATTGCTACAGCTCTAACCTCATGTGGTTTTACCTTAAGGATAGGGAAAACTTCTTACTCACAATCCTGGAGAGTTTCCCTTATTAAATCCTTAATGAAAAAAGTCAGGGTATTCTTTGATAAAGGCAAAGAGGGCTTTTTAACTGAGCATCAGAGGCTGTCTGTCTCGTCTTTGAAAAGAAAGCCTAGCTGAAGGGAGCAAATTGCATTGTCTCCATTAAAGCCCATCTTCTTGCTGATGGCTTTTAACTCTCCTAATCTTTTGACTGTAGCCAATGAAATTAGGAAAAGTGTCTTCTTGGTAAGATACTTTCAAGACGCCTTGTCCAACTGTACAAACCTACTTGAGGTTAAAAAGGCCAGGAATATATCCAGGTTCCACGAGGAGGTTGGATTGTCCTTTCTTAGTCATCTCAAACGTTCTAATGAGATCTGAGAAATCCTTGTTACCTGACACGTCAATGTGTCGGTTACGAAAGACGGAGGTTAGTATACTACGGTAACCCTTGATGAAAGGCACAGCTAGCTTCTCTTTTGTACGCAGATACAACAGAAAACTCTGCTATATTGGCTATAGAGGTATTGGAAGAGGAAAGTCTATTATTCCTGTACCACACTCTAAATATGTCCCACTCGGAATAGTAAACCCTAAAAGTGGTAATGATCTGGGGGTATCTACCAGCCACTCCATCATCTCCACAAGCCAATGTCTCATGGGCCAAAAAGGAGCTATCAAGGTCAGGCGGACGTTGGGCGAATCCCTGAATCTTTTCAGGACTCTTGAATGGAGGAAAAGCGTACACGTTTAGACCTTCTCAGTTCAGAAGAAAAGCGTCCACTGCGACTGCTTCCTGGTCTGGTACTGGAGAGCAAAATACCGGCAACCTCTATGTCATTTGTGAGGTGAAGAGGTCTATCGAGTGTTGACCCCATAACATCCAAAGGTTGGTGCACACCTCATGATGTAGGGTCCATTCTGCAGTAAGAACTTGCCGCCTTCTGCTGAGCAGATCCATCCTGACATTTTTCTCCCCTTCTATGAAGTGAGTAATCAGGGCTTGGTGAATGGGCACTAGCTCTTTGATATTTATGTGTCATTTCCTCTAGGACTCTATCCACAGATCCCTGTCGAGAATCGTATGCGTCAAACAGGGACGAAATCGACCTCTCTAGTTCGGACAGACCAGACACTTGAAGCGCGCCGTGTGCGCGAACTAAACCGTGTGCTGATTGCTGCGAGGGATCGTCAACCGTAGCCGGGTGACCACCAGGGGAAAGTCCTTGAGACATTTCCGGAGTGCCTTGAGCGTGATCTGAACCGATTATCATCCCCAGAAAAATGAAATTCTCTGAGGGTGTTAGTTAAGATTTGGCCAGGTTACCATCAGACCTAACTGTTGCGTTAAGGGCATTATCCTTGAAGAGCCTCCAGACACTTTACTTGTGATTCTGCTCTGATTGGTCAGTCGTCCAGGTACAAAGAAAATCCTTACTCCCTTTATGTGAAGCCAGGGAGCCACGTTGGACATCACCCGGGTAAAAAATGTACTTGTACAATGGAACTGACGTCCAGAACAGGTTTTCACCCCCCCCCCCCCCCCGAGCTTTTCAGATCTAAGAAAAGTATGTTTGTTGTAAAAACCCTTCTGAGGAGGTGTCCTTTACATTTCTATGACTGATTTCGACAGCATAAGGCTCACTTGTTCTTAAAGAGCTGCTGCCTTGTTCCTGAGTGGACTGTTGTCAACTCTAAGGGTATCGACGACATGGGAGGCATAACATGTCTCACTTTTTGATTCAGTTTGTTGTCTTGAGAATCTGCGAGTTTGACCTCCAGTCGCAATCCTCTGAGTTCCCCTTGAAGGGGCTCCTTTTGTATCCTTGCTAAAAACCCAGCAGGGAGGACTTATTTAGTAGTCCTAGAGAAAAAATCTTGCAAAGCCTGTTAATCTCCAAACAAGGGACAAACCTGAAGATAAGAAGGAACAACACATAGCCCTCTTTTTAAGAACTCCTGCCGTGAAAAGGGGCGGAAAGTTCGATGGGGCCATCCCTCCCGGCCTTATCCAGATAGGCAATCAGATGCATCTGAGCCTCGTTCTTAGGGTCTGTGGCTTCTGCGAAAGTTCCGAAAGTCCAGTCCGTAAGGCTGAAGACTTCTATTGTCTAAAAGTTTCCTTCAGCCGATGGTCCATTTCAGAATTGGACCACATAAACTTCGACTTGCTTATGGTTGACCTGAGTGAGGAGTCAGCAAGTCTGGAGAAGTCTCCTTGGGAGGACATCACTCGGGGGGAGGAACTACCAAACCAAGAACTTTCCCCAGACGAATACTACAAACTAGATCTGGAAGCCAGTCGAGTTTGAGGAAAAGAAAAAGGAGGCCTTCCCTAGATCCTTTCTCTTAGACGTCCATTGGTTGAGAGTTGAGAAACCTCTCTTAACCGATTTAGCCAGGACCATATTCTTGAAGGAGGATGTTTTCGGGGTTGGCCCTTCAAAAACTGAGAGGGCGGGCTCTGAAGAATAGGTTGAGAAAAAATCTTCTGGATACAGAGATGTTAACACTGTCCAAGTTTTTTTTTTTTTTTTTTTAAATCAGCTTTCTGTAATGAATCCTGGGATTCGCCTTCTAATTCGGCTAATGGAACATCGATTCCCTGATTCGAATGAGTAGGAGACAAAACCGCGAAATCCTGTCGGTTATTGTCTTCCAAAAATAATTCATCTTGTCCTGAAGAAATCTCGTGAAGGATATCATCCAGTTGCGAAGAAGCATCACGTTTATGTACTGTAAGCCTCGAGGGAGAGACAGGTTCCAGTGCTTCCAGCATAAGATCATCATGCTGTAAGGAAGCATCAACATCTGTAAACCCATGCGAGGGAAAATCTTGATAGCGTGCGTCCAGCATGCGTTCAGCATGTTGTATGTCAACAGCGTGACGCGAGGGAGCGTTAGTTGCGCGTTCAGAAAATCGCGAAGAAGAGATAACAAACTTGTCTATCCTGTTGCGAGGACAAGTCCCAATTATATGAGTTCATCATGGGTCCAGATTGAGACTGCTGTATGTTTCCATGAGAGGAATCAGACTAATGCATGCGTCCCGAATGCCGTGAGTCTGCCGCGAGCCGTGAGGAGGCATTAGTATCGCGTACAGTCAATCGCAAAGAAGAGACAACTGTTTGTCTATAGTGACGTGGGACAAAACCTGACTGCATGGGTCCAGCATATGTCTAGACTGCCGCATGCGTCCACTTTGCCGTGAGTTTCCAGACTGCTGCATGCGTCCAGATTGCCGTGAGCTAACAGCGTGTCGCATGAGTCTCGCATGAGCGATAGTCGCGCGTTCCGCAGATCGCAAAGGCGAGACAATTGCCTGTCTATAGTGATGTGGGGACAAAACCTGACTGCATGCGTCCAGCATATGTCCAGACTGCCGCATGGGTCCAGGTTGCCGTGCGTCCACTTTACCATGAGCTTCTGGCATGCGTCCACTTTGTCGCTTGCCGCAACGCGAGCTGATCGCTGTGAGAGTTGCTGAGTATCGGAGAAATGCGCTGTCCAATAATATCGGAAGACCGTTTTCTTGGTCTATTGCTGTCCTTAGATTCTTTTAGACGCGATTTTTTCTGCCCGAGAATCGTAAGCGTCCAACAGAGGCGAAATCGACCTCTTTAATTCAGACAAATCAGATACATGATGAGCGCCGTGTGCGGTAACTGAATGATGTACTGATCGCTGCGAGGTATCGACAACTGTAGATACTTCCAGCGTGCCTTGATCCCGATCTGTATCGATTGTTGTGAGGGATCGTCAACAGCATTAGGGTGGACACCAGGGGAAAGTCCTTGTGACATTTCCCAAACTGGGGGAGGGGAAGAAGCGTGTACTGACGTAAACTGAGCACCTATCACCTCCGACGAACTATGCGTCTTACGTGACTGTTTCGGTGCTGACACGTCGACTTCGTCCACACTGCAGGATGGTTTATTAGGAAACATACGTCTCTTGTGTGAATTTGGCTAGGTTCTTGAACATAGTGATTGGCGCCAACCACGTCGCGGTTTTGCGTCGTTCGACAAAGACGCTGACATTTAAACCTCGCCTTTCCTGTGGCGAGGGGGAGCGATCTGGGGATCGTCAACGTGATCGCTTGAGGGGACGTCCGTTCGCTAATCAAGGTGTGACATATCCTTTGGCCTTTCAACATTCCTTCTCCCAGGGGTTGGGGAGCATGGAAGAGGTCCCGGGCTGGGATTATGACGGACACGAATGGACGCACCCTCCACTGCACAGACATTGAACACTAGCACTTTTAATTATTTCACAATAGATCTTAATAGACCTTTCCATTGCGAGAGATTATACTCTTTCGTCAAGGGCTAGAAAGAAAATACAATAGAATATATGATTAATATTAGTATTCTCAAAATCGAAATATAAAATAACGATACAAGTAATTGTGAAAACAAAAAACGATTGTCAAGAGTATTACGTATCGTAGATTGACTGCATTGTGTCACTATATGTGCCATTGAACACTAGCACTTTAAACTATTTCACATTAGATCATAATAGACCTGCCCGTTGCGAGAGATTATCCTCTTTAGCAAAGGGCCAGAATGAAAATACAAGAGGATATATGAATAATATTAGTATTCTCAAAAGCGAAATATTAAATAACGATACAAGTATTGTGAAACAAAAACGATCGTTTAATATCTGACATCTCCCTTAGTAATACTACGAGCGTAAAATGACTGTACGCTCGAGAAAAACTCTAAATCGAAAATTGACTAAGGGAAATATACTAATAGGACAAATATATACTTGAAAATAATATATTTCCCTACATTACAAACATACTTATGCTTAGTAAGCTAATATTTTAAAAATTTCTTGCAAGAAAAGAAAACAATTCCCTTAATGCAAGTCATACTAAGCAGATTACGTCACAGGATTGTGACTTCATCACGATGGCGGACTGAATTCCTTCAAGGTAATCACATTCCGCTCTGCTAAGAGTTACGTTACAAAATAGTGACATCACAATGTTTAATGTAGAAAATGTCTTCCTTCCATTATAACTTTAAGAGTTGTTCGTTAATAAAGTAGGGGGAAAAATCTTTGATCCCTCATTGTACGAACAAGGAACAAAAACAAATACATACATGCTCCCTGCTAATTACAGTGCGGGAAGTAAGAGCAGCTCGAAAGCTGGTCTAGCCCAACACCCAAAGTTTAACATCAGAAGAGCCATTACTGGGTCTGGATATTTTTGCTTGAAAATCAAATTCAATTAAACTCTCCAAGTTGGACCAGCAAAACACTATCCTATACAATATCTTCGATAGTTGAAAGGCAGCGAAAGCTATTAACAATAATTAGACAAAAGGTACTTCACCAAATTGTAGAATAAAGTAATATATCCACGAAACAAATTCCCGAGGTGTTGACTTGATCAACGACAGAGAATTTCTGAAGAATGTTGGGAATGGTTCTGATAACCTACGAGTGATGGCGCTCATGTATGACCACCTACTGTCATGGTGGCGATCGCCACGAATTTGAGTTTTCTGACGTGCCGCGTTGAAACGCGAGATTTAGGCTATATATATGTAACTACGAGGGAAGTTACATATTTAAAAACTCCATATTAATAAACAATACCTTAGTATAATTCCTCTAGTTCAATTACCACATTGACAAGGAAGAACCCGTAAGAATTTCCCCCTTTTGAAACAGAAATGGGAAGATCGAAAAACAAAGCACGAAAATACAGAATTTCCACGTGAACAATTATCCCCTGTCCAAAAATGCACCATGACAACAAAGGGCCAAGGAGATTTGAAGGTCAGTTCGCTAGGTATTTGGCAGCAAAATCAATTCAGAGGGGGGAGGAAAACCCAAGTTCAAACCCAACCATTGGTAGACATGCTAAATGTGGTGGCTGATGTGGTAACGTCCCTGACTGGTGAACGCCAGATTGAAGTTCGATTCCCGCTCAAACTCGATAGTTTCTTTGGTCGCTGCAATCTCACTATCCTTGAGAACTAAGGATGCGGGTTTGAGGAAGCCTATAGGTCTATCTGCTGAGTCATCAGCAGCCATTGCCAGCCCCTCCTTGGTATTAGCTTGGATGGAGTGGGGGCTTGGGCGCTGATCATATGTATATGTATTTTTGGGCTCAAGCCATGTCGTCCTATAAGTAGCTTCCATGGGATATTTGAACTACAGTGATATTCCCAGAGAATTTACCTTTAGGTCTCCAGAATTCTAACTCCTGGCGCGAATATCCTTAAAATTTCTCTTAAGGATATCGCATAATATCACGGGACGTATATCTTGATACGACACATAGCAATCTTCACCGCGAATAGCGTTTTCGCCTTGAGGGGGAAGAGTGGCAAATTAGAAGGGGAGCCGTTATCAAGGTTACCCTTCCTCCCATACTACTATTGAGTATCTAGATGGCGCTGTATCCAAGATGGCGCTTATCCCTATTTTTGTGGCGATTTCGCACGGTGGTGTTCCCTGTTGTTCTAACGTTTTGATCGTTTTTTGAGAAGATTTAATATGCAATCTACAGCTTCTTTCACCTCTGGAAAGTTGAGTATTTATTCTTCACAGTGTATAATTTCTCACTCCTGCTTCACAGTGAAATTAGAGTAATTTATTGTGTTAAGAAGCTAGGCCTGTCAACGGAGGCGCCATGGGCGCTGTCGTTCATTATACATGTGTTATTTAGTTAGCAGAACGACTTCCCGGTTGTAATAGCATTAATAAATTATGAAAGCTATTTAGGCACAATTATACTAGTGAAGATTTATATTGTATGCATATTTCCTCTTCCTTTTGTCGATCGTATACGTTAAAGAGTCTCGGCGATTTAGGTAACCGAGATGGTCTCGCGTTAGGCTACCTAGCCTAGGCGCTGTAGTATACTTTCAGACATTATCCCCGTTTACCCTTGGGTATCGTTTTATTAATTCAACGGGAGATAGTACATCTAGAATTATATAACTCGATACTTGTCTCCTGTGTAGATTTAAGGGTAATCCCTACTTCCCTCCAAGTGCCGCCACAGGCAGCAACCCTTTCTGGTCTTGCCATAGAGTAGTTCACTCCGGCTTGACTAGGCTAGGGTTTTCTGTCTCCCACCTTTGCCGGCGAGGTCCCGGCTTTGGTTCTCGACAGAACCTCAGAGTATTCAGTCTTTCTGCCGGCGGCAGAGCAGCAGGGTGAGTAGTCACTCCCCTGCCGGCTTACAGCTGCCAGCATAGGAGGCTAAGCCTCCCTAGGCAGACCCTAGGCTGAAGAATAGTATTCTTCTGCCGCCTAGGATGGCGCCGACACTGAAACATTGTTTCTCTCTTGTGTAGAGGCGGCGGCAATCCTGCTGCCTTCCTCTACACTTGGTAATTTCGGCAGACCCTAAGCTGAAGAATAGTTATTCTTCTGCCGCCTAGGATGGCGCCGATACTGAAACATTGTTTCACTCTTGTGTGGAAGGGGCGGCAATTCTGCCACCTTCTTCTACACTTGATACTGGACCCTCTTCCCTCCCCTTTCTGTCCTTTAACGATGACTTAGCCATCGCAATCCTGTGGCCATTGTCCTGCAATCTCACCCCTTGCCGGGTGGGTTGCGGGGCCGGTCGGGCCCCTTCATAAGCAGCTGTTTAGTCACTCAGTCTTTCCCTTATGGACACAAGGATCCGGGAAGGTTGTGCCGGCTATGACGGCTGCCGGTGGGAGACCCTTCTGCTGCTGAAGGTTCTTCAGTCCTCCCTTGGACTGCCATCCACAGTCCGGAAGACGGCAAGGCTGGCAACGGATCTTGCGGCTGGATGGAAGCCTGAATGATTCATTCTCTCCTTCCATTTGAACCCTCTTTCTGGACGAAGGCTATAAGGTTATATACTTACTCCCTAATTTATTGTAAACATACAGTTTAATAAGGCAGCCCTTCACTACAAGAAGACAAACGCAAAAGAAGACACTATAACGTGCAAAATAAAGAGATCCAAAAATCAGGGTGGCTTCCTGCCACTAACCTCCTACCAAACTACCACAGCTATCTAGTAAAGGATTGACAGCCGTTCCAGCTCTGCTGAAAACATTCTATTTATCTAAACACGAAAGGTTTGTATTTGCAAAGGAACAACATGTACTTCTAATGTCAGCAAATTATGCAAGCCCAAATAAAGTCTTGATTATTATCAAAATAAAGGCAGTCATAACTACAGAGCACAATACAGTATACAAATGATGCTTTTCAAAATGTGTACAGAAAAGAAAAATTATCCTAATACAAACTGGTAAAAAAAGCACTGTGTCCTACCTGCAAAACCCAATATGTTTCAGGTTTAAATGATTGAATAAAATCATGCCGCTCCACACAAAATCCCAAAGTAGGTGTCTGGCATGGACCAAAAGAAATAAGAGTAGAGTCCAGGTTGCCATATTTTCCCTGAAAACATAATACCTGTATTAAAAACTTCTAATAAGTAATTTCATTAAATAATTGCTATTAAAATAATGTACAACTATTTGTTGACCTATAACCAATGAAAATTACGAATTTTCAATTTTGCAACCACAACTTGGACCAAAGGGTTCTCAGGTGATGTAATTTTCTCGATATCTGATCCTCTTTATACATCACCATAGCATCCTAAAACAATTCATTACAACTCAATAATAGCTGGGAGACTGAATACCATAAAACTAAAAAAAAATAGGGATTTACAGTAACAATATTTTCAAATATTTTTTCCTCCAAGATTGAACTGAAAATATGGAG
Source organism: Palaemon carinicauda (assembly GCF_036898095.1). Lineage (NCBI taxonomy): Eukaryota > Metazoa > Arthropoda > Malacostraca > Decapoda > Palaemonidae > Palaemon > Palaemon carinicauda. The sequence continues at coordinate 107,961,658 of NC_090742.1, forward strand.
ATTCAACAACTTTAAGAACCTATATGGACCAAGAAAAAGGCAACTGAGCCAGTTTATAAGAAGCTAATACACAGCTCAAAATCACACAACATTGTTCCATTAACTTTTTCGTAAATCTTATCCATTAGCTTTTTGTGTGTTTATCCATACACAATGGCAAAAGAGAACATTTCTTTAGAGGATAAGAAGGTTGGATGGGATTTTGTCCCTAGATCAGTGATAAAGGAAATGATGGAAAAATGGGCTTTGTCACACAATTTTGTAGAAAAGTATCACCTGCTATGGCAGTAACTAGCAGAGCAGGTAGTTATAATACTGTAATGATAATGCATCAAGTCATTTCAGAAGCCTCTTAAAAAAGAGAGGCAGAATCAATCCTTCCTTGAACAGTCTTTAGTAATAAGGTCTTTAGGTTAATCACAGTTCTGAACCAGGAAAAAAAGGCAAAGAAAAGAAAGGGTATCCCTCTTCAAAGTAATACTAAAAGCTCCTTCCCACCTTCCACTTACGAACACCACTCTCCTTACTACCAGTAAACTAAAGTTCATGTTCATTGATTTCACATGTATTCATTTACTATATTAATCATAATGATTTTTCTTAGATTTCGTATGCTTTTAAGTACTGTACTGTATTTTTATCTTGTAAATTTTTTGTAAAAACTTCTCAGTAATAAAAGCATCCTTTGATGGGGAACCAATTAATGATATTTACATTTATTCTCATGGGGAAGAGAGATTCGGTTTTCAAAGATTTTTTTGATCAAACATGTACTTTGAATTCATTATGTTTGATCTCCAATGAACCACTGTTTATGTTGACCAGGCTGACATGAGTCTTTTTATTGTTTATATATGACATATCTGTTTTTGACGTTGTTAATAGTTTATATAGGACATATCTGTTTTGACGCTGTTACTGTTTTTAGAATGATATATTGTTAATTTATTCATCATTTATTTATTTCCTTATTTCCTTTCCTCACTGGGCTATTTTTCCCTATTGGAACCCTTGGGCTTGCTTATAGCATCTTGCTTTTCCAACTAGGGTTGTAGCTTGGCTAATAATAATAATAATAATAATAATAATATCTTGAATTTTTATCTTAAGGGAAACAACCTAGCCCTATGAAAACTGCTATTTTGTAGTCATTTCAAACTCCATCTACTTTTTTTTTGTTTCGCAACTGATTTTCACAATTCAAAAATATTTTAAAGACAATTTACTTAAGAAAAATATCAATCAGATTTT
>NC_090742.1:107970408-107975408 GCF_036898095.1 Palaemon carinicauda
AGGATGCTGAGCGACCCCTAGGATCTGAAGTATCAAGGGTTGCCACCCATACAACAGGACCTCATCAAAACCTCTAATCTAGGCGCTTCTCAAGAAATGACTTTGACCACCCGCCAAATCAAGTAGGATGCGAAAGGCTTCTTAGCCTTCCGGACAACCCAAAAACAATAATAAAACATTTCAAGAGAAAGATTAAAAAGGTTATGGAATTAGGGAATTGTAGTGGTTGAGCCCTCACCCACTACTGCACTCGTTGCTACAAATGGTCCCAGAGTGTAGCAGTTCTCGTAAAGAGACTGGACATTCTTAAGATAAAAAGACGCGAACACTGACTTGCTTTTCCAATAGGTTGCGTCGATTATACTTTGCAGAGATCTATTTTGTTTAAAGGCCACGGAAGTTGCGACAGCTCTAACTTTGTGTGTCCTTACCTTCAGCAAAGCTTGGTCTTCCTCATTCAGATGGGAATGAGCTTCTCGTATTAACAGTCTGATAAAATAGGATAAAGCATTCTTTGACATAGGCAAAGATGGTTTCTTAACTGAACACCATAAAGCTTCAGACGGGCCTCGTAAAGGTTTTTAAAAAGAACTTAAGAGCTCTTACAGGACATAAGACTCTTTCTAGTTCATTTCCAACCATACGATAAGTTTGGAATATCGAACGATATTGGCCAAGGCCGAGAAGGCAGCTCGTGTTTGGCTAGAAAACCAAGTTGTAGAACATGTAGCCGTTTCGGATGAGAATCCGATGTTCTTGCTGAAGACATGAATCTCACTGACTCTTTTAGCTGTGGCTAAGCATACCAGGAAAAGAGTCTTTAAGGTGAGATCTTTCAGGGAGGCTGATTGTAGCGGTTCGAACCTGTCTGACATAAGGAATCTTAGTACCACGTCTAAATTCCAACCAGGTGTAACCAAACGACGCTCCTTCGTGGTCTCAAAAGACTTAAGGAGGTCCTGTAGATCTTTATTGTTGGAAAGATCAAAGCCTCTGTGACGGAAGACTGATGCCAACATGCTTCTGTAACCCTTGAAAGTGGGAGCTGAAAGAGATCGTTCTTTCCTCAGATATAAGAGGAAGTCAGCTATTTGAGTTACAGAGGTACTGGTCGAGGATACGGATACTGACTTGCACCAGTTTCAGAAGATTTCCCACTTCGATTGGTAGACTCTAAGGGTGGATGTTCTCCTTGCTCTAGCAATCGCTCTGGTTGCCTCCTTCGAAAAGCCTCTAGCTCTCGAGAGTCTTTCGATAGTCTGAAGGCAGTAAGACGAAGAGCGTGGAGGCCTTGGTGTACCTTCTTTACGCGTGGCTGACGTAGAAGGTCCACCCTTAGGGGAAGTGTTCTGGGAACGTCTACTAGCCATCGAAGTACCTCGGTGAACCATTCTCTCGCGGGCCAGAGGGAGGCAACTAGCGTCAACCTTGTCCCTTCGTGAGAGGCGAACTTCTGCAGTACCTTGTTGACAATCTTGAACGGAGGGAATGCATATAGATCTAGATGTGACCAATCTAGTAGAAAGGCATCTATATGAACTGCTGCTGGGTCCGGGATTGGTGAGCAAAATATTGGGAGCCTCTTGGTCATCGAGATTGCGAAGAGATCTATGGTTGGCTGGCCCCAGGTGGCCCAAAGTCTCTTGCATACATCCTTGTGGAGGGTCCATTCTGTTGGAATTATTTGTCCCTTCCAACTGAGACAATCTGCCATGACATTCAAGTTGCCTTGGATGAACCTCGTTACTAGTGATATGTCTAGACCTTTTGACCAGGTGAGGAGGTCCCTTGCGATCTCGTACAATGTCAGAGAGTAGGTCCCTCCTTGCTTGGAGATGTACGCCAAAGCCGTGGTGTTGTCCGAGTTCACCTCCACCACTTTGCCTTGAAGGAGAGACCTGAAGCTTTTCCAGGTCAGACTTACTGCCAGCAGCTCCTTGCAGTTGAAATGCATTGTCCTTTGACTCGAGTTCCATAATCCCGAGCATTCCCGACCGTCTAATGTCGCACCCCAGCCTACGTCCGATGCGTCCGAGAAGAGAACGTGGTTGGGAGTCTGAACAGTCAGGGGAAGACCCTCTCTAAGGTTGATATAGTCCTTTCACCAAGTCAGACAAGACTTTATCTTTCCGGAAACCGGGATCGAGACCGCTTCTAGCGTCTTGTCCTTTTTCCAGTGAAAAGCTAGATGGTATAGAAGAGGACGGAGGTGTAGTCTTCCTGGTGACACAAATTGATCCACGGATGACAGTGTCCCTACCAGACTCATCCACAGCCTGACTGGGCAGCGTTCCTTCTTCAGCATCTTCTGGATGGATAGCAGGGCTGGGGGCTGATCGTCTTGTTCAGCAACGTCCTCATCAGAGGGTTCCTCATCCAAAACTGATGAGGAAACGGCAACGGAGTGGGCAACGTCTGACTCGCTGAATCCGGTCGCACTGGTGGATGCGTGACGGAGCCGGACGCAATATCATGGAACTGCTGCACAGTCTGTGAACTGTCAACAACCATGGGTGCGCGAGGAAGTACAGCGTCAACCTGAAACTGTCTAGACTGTCTGGGTTGTGCAGTCAACACCCTACCGGGTTGCTGAGGTTGAAGCACTGCGTCACAACAAGTCACCTCTGCTGGTTGTTGAACGTCCTGAACGTCAACAACCACCTCCGAGCGTCGCTTAACGTCAACGTGCGACTGGCAACCCACACTGGGTCGCATCGGTGGAGGAACCACCTCAACTGGCAGACGCGAGTAGGTTACCTCAGCGTCAACAGGGCGCACAACCGACCGGTTGGAAGGTTGTTGGCCAGAAGGTTCTTCTACGCATTTAAGTCCTCTATCAAGGACGCAAGCTTGGACTGCATGTCTTGCAGCAAAGCCCATTAGGGTCTACGGGAGCAGGTGTGGCAACAGACGGGGTTAGCGACTGAGGCGGAACCATTTACCATCCCTGAAAGCCTTGTTATGTGTGACATAATAGTACAGCAAAACTTCAAAGGCTCGACAAAAGTTGAGAAGTTGACCTGTAAACAACTTGGAGCGTCTTCTGGCTAGGCGCCAGGGCGAGTCTACCAGAATTGAGAAGTCTATCTGGGCAGAGGCATGAACTCCCAAGCCGAGAACTTCTCTCGTGTCCTATCAGACTCTCGCTCTATAAGCCAGTTTAAAAGAAGGGAAAACAAAGGCTGTATCCCTAAAACTCCTCCTGGTGCAAAAACCAGTCGCCTAGCCAACGTAACGCTCTCTAGGAGAGCGAGAGAGCACTAGCTTAAAAACAACGGCTTCGAAGTAGCTAGGCCTAGTGTAAGTTCTGACGTTAGGCGAACGAGGAGCAGCAGTTACAAGATCCAGACGAAGATCCTTAAAAAATCATCATGATTTAATTAAAGTCCATAGGAGGCTAAGCAGCTTAAGGCTCCTCTCCAAATGACAGAGTCCTCAAGGGAATATCAGTAGGAGGGAGAACAGCACTTTCTCATCTACAGGAACCTTGTCCGATAAAAGCTAGGTTACCTCAGTGAGTCTCTCACTGGTGCATTAGTAGCAGACCAGAAGGCAACGTCATGTAACTGCTTGACAGTCTGTGAACTGTCAACAACTGAACTGTCAACCACAACAGGTGCGTGAGGACATACAGTGTTCACTCGAGACTGCTTTGACTGTCTATACTGAGCAGTCAAAACAACTCTAGAATGCGGAGGTTGACGCACCGCGTCAAAACAAAACAACTTAGACTGTTGTTGTACCTCGCGAACGTCAACGGAAGGTTCTGTGCGTTACTGAACGTCAACATGCGGCTGGCAGGGTACACTGGAACGCATGGGTGGCGGGACTCTCTCAGCTGGAGTGCGGCAGAAGGTCGCCTCAGCGTCCACAGGACGCACAACCGTGGTTGGTTGTAGGCTAGAGGTTGGTGCAGTGTCAACCTTCTCCGCACGAAAGTCCCGCATCAATGACGTTAACTGAGACTGCATGGTCTGCAGCAAAGACCACTTAGGGTCTACAGGAGCAGGTGCGGCAACAGACGGTGTGACTGCCTGATGCGGTACCGCTTTGCCTCTCTTAGGAGGTGAACAGTCGTCGGAAGACTGCAGCGAGTCCGAACTGACCCAGTGGCTACAACTGGGCCGTTGGACTTGCGCGGAAGGGACCGACTTGCGCTTAAAAAGCTGCGAGACCTTGGTCCATGGTTTCTTACGAGAAACCTCTTCCGCAGACGAGAAATAAATGGGCTCTCTCGTCTTTGTGTGGGTGGGGCGATCTTGGGTAGATACGCCCGAAACCACGGAGGTAAACGTCTGTTCGTTGATCAAGGCCTGACGAACCCATAAGTCGTTCGACATTACTTCTCCCCTGGGCTTGGGAGCTTGCAAGAGGTCCCGGACTAGGTGAACGACAGGCACGAACAAACGAACCCTCGGACGCAAACACTGTAACACTTTGCGCATATCACTTTATCACTTTGATTTTCTGTTTTGCACTTATTTCACTGAAATCGAAACTTATACTGATTTCTACCTGAAACACGCAATTCTACCCTCATTAAAAGGTAGTAATTGCTTAATACTAGCAAAAAAACAGAAAACATATATAAAGATAAAAAATTCAGTGGCTGGGAAAGAGACTAAACACTAGTTCAAATAAACTACGTTTACAATCTCTCACCGCACATAGCCTGGGGACAAGAATGAAACCCTAGAAACGTTTTACCTTCTTCCCCGTACAGCGACTAGGGACGAGAGTAACAACGAGAACAACGTTACCCGCTTGAACGGAACGTTTTCTCTCCTCTCTCTCCCTCCGTCTCTATCTCTCTCTCTCTTTCTCTCTTGATTTCGCACCTAAGAGAAGAGCCCAATTATATATCGTCAAAAAAACATGTTATTTGACTAAAGGAAAAAAACTGAAAGGTTTTCCAATAAAAAGTTCCTTTAATTTAGAATTTAAAACATTAAAGCTAAGAAAGAATGAACAAAACGTCAGAATCGATTTACTCTTACTGC
>NC_090742.1:107980408-107982148 GCF_036898095.1 Palaemon carinicauda
GAAATGGAAGGTTGTTAAAAGGAGAGGAGGCAAGGAAAAGGTGGGCGGAATATTTTGAAAGTTTGCTGAATGTTGAGGATGATAGGGAGGCAGATATAATTGCTGTTCCAGGTGTTGAGGTGCCAGTGATGGAGATGAGAATGAGAGAGAGAGATTACAATAGCGGAAGTGAGGAGAGCACTAGATGAAACGAGAGTAGGAAAAGCATCTGGTATGGATGGTGTGAAAGCTGAGATGTTGAAGGAAGGGGGTGTGACTGTACTTGAATGGTTGGTGAGATTGTTTAATGTGTGTTTTGTGTGTCAATGGTACCAGTAGATTGGGTCTGTGCATGTATTGTACCCACTATATAAGGGTAAGGGGAGATGTGCATGAGTGTTGTAATTCAAGAGGTATTAGTTTGTTGAGTGTAGTAGGAAAAGTGTATGGTAGAGTACTGATTAATAGGATTAAGGATAAAACAGAGAATGCAATCTTGGAAGTACAGGGCGGTTTTAGAAAAGGTAGGGGTTGTATGAATCAGATTTTTACAGTTAGGCAGATATGCGAGAAATATTTAGCAAAAGGTAAGGAGGTGTATGTTGCGTTTATGGATCTGGAGAAAGCATATGATAGAGTTGATAGGGAAGCAATGTGGAATGTGATGAGGTTATATGGAGTTGGTGGAAGGTTGTTGCAAGCAGTGAAAAGTTTCTACAAAGGTAGTAAAGCATGTGTTAGAATAGGAAATGAAGTGAGCGATTGGTTTCCGGTGAGAGTGGGGGCTGAGACAGGGATGTGTGATGTTGCCGTGGTTGTTTAACTTGTATGTTGAGGAGTGGTGAGAGAGGTGAATGCTCGAGTGCTTGGACGAGGATTAAAACTGGTAGGCGAGAATGATCATGAATGGGAGGTAAATCAGTTGTTGTTTGCGGATGATACTGTACTGGTAGCAGACACAGAAGAGAAGCTTGACCGACTAGTGACAGAATTTGGAAGGGTGTGTGAGAGAAGGAAGTTGAGAGTTAATGTGGGGTAAAGAGTAAGGTTATGAGATGTACGAGAAGGGAAGTTGGTGCAAGGTTGAGTGTCATGTTGAATGGAGAGTTACTTGAGGAGGTGGATCAGTTTAAGTACTTGGGGTCTGTTGTTGCAGCAAATGGTGGAGTGGAAGCAGATGTACGTCAGAGAGTCAATGAAGGTTGCAAAGTGTTGGGGGCAGTTAAGGGAGTAGTAAAAAATAGAGGGTTTGGGCATGAATGTGGAAGAGAGTTCTATATGAGAAGTGATTGTACCAACTGTGATGTATGGATCGAGTTGTGGGGAATGAAAGTGATGGAGAGACAGAAATTGAATGTGTTTGAGATGAAGTGTCTGAGGAGTATGGCTGGTGTATCTCGAGTTGATAGGGTTAGGAACGAAGTGGTGAGGGTGAGAACGGGTGTAGAAATGAGTTAGCGGCTAGAGTGGATATGAATGTGTTGAGGTGGTTTGGGCCATGTTGAGAGAATGAAAATGGCTGTCTGCTAAAGAAGGTGATGAATGCAAGAGTTGATGGGAGAAGTACAAGAGGAAGGCCAAGGTTTGGGTGGATGGATGGTGTGAAGAAAGCTCTGGGTGATAGGAGGATAGATGTGAGAGAGGCAAGAGAGCGTGCTAGAAATAGGAATGAATGGCGAGCGATTGTGACGCAGTTCCCGGTAGGGCCCTGCTGCTTCCTCCGGTGCCTTAGATGACCGCGGAGGTAGCAGCAGTAGGGGG
>NC_090742.1:107982648-107997648 GCF_036898095.1 Palaemon carinicauda
AGAGGCTTTTCGAAGGAGGCAACCAGAGCGATTGCTAGAGCAAGGAGAACATCCACCCTTAGAGTCTACCAATCGAAGTGGGAAATCTCCGAAACTGGTGCAAGTCAGTATCCGTATCCTCGACCAGTACCTCTGTAACTCAAATAGCTGACTTTCTCTTATATCTGAGGAAAGAACGATCTCTTTCAGCTCCCACTATCAAGGGTTACAGAAGCATGTTGCATCAGTCTTCCGTCACAGAGGCTTAGATCTTTCCAACAATAAAGATCTACAGGACCTCTTAAGTCTTTTGAGACCACGAAGGAGCGTCGTTTGGTTACACCTGGTTGGAATTTAGACGTGGGTACTATGATTCCTTATGTCAGACAGGTTCGAACCGCTACAATCAGCCTCCCTGAAAGATCTCACCTTAAGACTCTTTTCCTGATATGCTTAGCCACCAGCTAAAAGAGTCAGTGAGATTCATGCCTTCAGCAAGAACATCGGATTCTCATCCGAAACGGCTACATGTTCTACAACCTTGGTTTTCTAGCCAAACACGAGCTGCCTCTCGGGCCTTGACCAATATCGTTCGATATTCCAAACTTATCGTATGGTTGGAAATGAACTAGAAAGAGTCTTATGTCCTGTAAGAGCTCTTAAGTTCTATTTAAAAACCTTTACGAGGCCCGTCTGAAGCTTTATGGTGTTCAGTTAAGAATCCATCTTTGCCTATGTCAAAGAATGCTTTATCCTATTTTATCAGACTGTTAATACGAGAAGCTCATTCCCATCTGATTGAGGAAGACCAAGGCTTTGCTGAAGGTAAGGACACACGAAGTTAGAGCTGTCGCAACTTCCGTGGCCTTTAAACAAAATAGATCTCTGCAAAGTATAATCGACGCAACCTATTGGAAAAGCAAATCAGTGTTCGCAGTCTTTTTATCTTAAGAATGTCCAGTCTCTTACGAGAACTGCTACACTCTGGGACCATTCGTAGCAACGAGTGCAGTAGTGGGTGAGGGCTCAACCACTACAATTCCCTAATTCCATAACCTTTTTAATCTTTCTCTTGAAATGTTTTATTATTGTTTTTGGGTTGTCCGGAAGGCTAAGAAGCCTTTCGCATCCTACTTGATTTGGCGGGTGGTCAAAGTCATTTCTTGAGAAGCGCCTAGATTAGAGGTTTTGATGAGGTCCTGTTGTATGGGTTGCAACCCTTGATACTTCAGATCCTAGGGGTCGCTCAGCATCCTAAAGAGGGATCGCGAGGCTCCGTAAGGAAGACGTACTTAAAAGGCAGAGTAATTGTTCAAGTCGACTTCCTTACCAGTACTTATTTATTTTATGTTTGTTATTTTGAGATAACTGCTAAAATGAAATACAAAATACTTAGCTCATAATAATGTAAACATGTAATGCTGGTCTCTACCCACCCCCCTGGGTGTGAATCGGCTATATGATCACCGGCTAAGTTTAATATTGAAAAATGTTATTTTTATTAATAAAATAAATTTTTGAATATACTTACCCGGGTGATCATATATAAAGGACCCTCCCTTCCTCCCCAATAGAGACCCAGTGGACCGAGGAGAAAATTGGTTCTTGTTTGCTTTGAGTACTAAGTACCTGCTCGACAGATGGCGCTGTTGATGTACACCCCACCTGCATAGCGATCGCTGGCGTATTTTGACCGTAGGTTTTCTGTCGAGCAACAGAGTTGCAGCTATATGATCACCGGGTAAGTATATTCAAAAATTTATTTTATTAATTAAAATAACATTTTTCAGCCTAAAGTACTGTGTAAACAGCTCCACAGTTGTTTCTTGAGTTTCTTCTGTATCAGAAGAAATTGATATCCCCTGAGTTAGTTAATAAGGGAATTGTCCATCCCATTTTTTGTAGTAATTCTTTTCAACTTTTTTACGCTTAATTGCTCTCAGCAAGTAATGATAATGAATTGTTCCATAAGTAGGTATTTTCAATAGCTGGGTTTGTCCTTTGGATTCCAGCAAGTACAGTCTCACTTCATGTTAAGGTATTTTGTCATTTCCTTTTCAACCTATTCAGTTTTTGTAAAGAAATAGGAAATAAATATTTTTTTCCAATTTTTACAACTAAAATTGATGAGTGAAAAAATTCAGTTTTGATAATAAATTTTTTTCTTTATACATACCTGATGTTCATATTGTTTTTTCTCCAACAGCTCTGTTTATAGACGTTTACCCCGAAAATTGAATAAAAATTTCCCCATTTTCATTTCAATAAATACGAAGTAATGAAACAAACTACCGGTTAATGGCAAGAAGCACCAGGGGTTTTCTTTTATTCAGTTTTGAAGTGATGAGGTTGAGAATGTATATGAACATCAAGTATAGAAATAAGAAAAATTATTATTGAAATTTCATTTATTTTTAAGAACCTCCCCTGATGTTCATATTGTTGTCTCACTCTGATGGAGGTGGAACAGCAGTGAAGGAAAGAGATAGGTCCTAAATTAAATTGAAATATATAAAACAAAGTTTTAGTCTCAACTGGTTTATATAAATGGAAACTCATCTCTAAATACAGCTTGAAATATTGGACTTAAATTTTTTTTCTAAAGATTCTGAAATATTGTATCCAAAAATGGAAGGCTATGAACTAGAAATGATGTTGCACTTTAGGGCAGAGGAAGAATTGTAATCCCAATCCAACATAGCCAATTAGGGACAATGCCTGTGATGTCCCTAGTTAGTCTAGATTATACTGAATGGCTGTTACTGGACAAAGAAAACTATTTTCAGATGAAATACTAAAGAGGGGAAGTAAAAAAATTGCAAGTCTCTTAATTTGTAAAATTTTTAGCTCTAAACAAAGGCATAAAAGAAGAATAATCTTATGCTCCAAGCCTACATTAAAAGATAGAGCTTGCAATTTATTATGTTTTTAGTTGAAGTTAATGCTAATAAAAAAAACGTTTAATCCCTTCGTTATGATAACATACAGTGTACATCAAAGCATGTCAGGTACAATGGTGTATTACGTACCAGATACAAGATATACCAATATAAAACCAGTGGAAGTTAAAATCATTCATTTATCCTATCGAATATTATGACACATGGTCGTATATCACACCTAAGGATATTTTACTGAAAATAGCTCCTCCCCTTCATTTTAGCCCCTCAAAAACTTTAACCAACCAACAAAGACTGGGATTCTACCCTTTATTCCTGGTTGTGTAAGGACTATTTTAGTGTGTTTTTATGTTAACCATGTACAGTCACACCGCTCTTTAGCCAATGGCAATATTATCTATGTAAGACATTACTATCCTGCCCAGAGATGTAGCTCTCCTCAGATCTCGCCCCACCCCCAACCAAGACATTTGCAATTTATTATTTTTGAGATTATGTAAGGGCTATTTTAGTATATTTCTATGTTAGCATACAAGATAGAATCACATGGGAAATACTTTCTAACGTAAGATGTAGCTCTGTTGCTCCCCTTCCCCCTTCTACCATCTATCCACGACACCAGCCATGCAAGTTGTTGAGAGCTGCTGTTTGGTTGCGTTCCATCACAAAATTGTATCTAAAATCCCACTAAATTACCTCCATACAATAATTAATTACCTGAAAATGTCTTAATTTATATAAAACTTCTCCTTTTTTTGTTATAGATATCCAAATTCCTCCATCATTTACTTGAATTTCACAGGTCTTGGAAATTTCCTCAATATCGGTAACACTGATCACATTTGTAACCCTGAGAGCTGTAGACACAATGACAGACAATAAGATTTATTTTTTCTTTTATTTCCTTCCTTATTTTCTCAACTGGCTAATCTACAGAATAATATTTTCATGTTTAGATTTATAATATATTTCATATTAGTATTTTCCGTTGTTTTCGCGAGTAGAAGTTAACCTACTGTAAGGATTTTAATTTATTGAAATTCTATGCAGTATTTAACAAGTAAGAGCGAAGTGCACATTTCTTATTATCCAGTAAATGCTCATAGTTCAATAGGACCCTGTGCCACACATAAGGTGGTACAACCAAAGAATGAACTAATAAACTAAATCTCTCTCTCTCTCTCTCTCTCTCTCTCTCTCTCTCTCTCTCAGAAATAGCTTTTTCTGTTGTCATCAGTAGACCGGTTTTGTTCATTGTATTGTCCTATAATTATACATTATAGTAGACATTTTTGTCAAGGAAAACAAATATTTTGTTTACATTTCTGTAGTTTAAGGTCTGTTACCAATTAGTTGTTTATCCTCTTTCCACGGCAATCCTATTTTCTTAAATGTGACTTATGAGGAATCATCAAGAAACCGACAGCTCTTGTGGGGGGGGGGGGGTTGCTGAGACAGATGCACGATGTTGCCATGGTTGTTAAATTTGTTTCTTGATGGAGTTGTAAGAGAAGTGAATGTTCAAGTGCTTGGTCGAGGATTGAAACTAACAGATGAGAGGAATCAGTTGCTGTTTGCAGATGATACTGTATTGGTTGCAGACTCGGAGAAGCTCTGTCGATAGTGACCGAGTTTGGAAAGGTATGTGAGAGAAGGAAGTTGCCAGTAAATGTAGGCAAGAGTAAGGTTATGAGGTGCATAAGAAGTAAAGTTATGTGGTGCATAAGAAGTGAGGGTCGTGCTAGATTGCATCTCTTGTTGAATGGAGAGTTACTTGAAGTAGATCAGTTTAAGTACTTGGATTATGTTGTTGTTGCAAATGGTTGAGAGGATGATGGACGTCAGATAATAAGTACAGCATATAAAGTGAAGGGGGGTGGTGAAGAAAATGTTAAATAATAGAGGGTTAGTAGTGTAAAGAATTCTGTATGAGAAAGTGATTGTTCCAACTGTGATGCATGTATCAGTTGCTGGGAATGAAAGTGATGGAAAGACAGAAATTAAATGTATTTGAGGTAAAGTGTCCGAGGAGTATGGTCGGTGTATCTCAATTGGATAGGGTTAGAAACAAAGTAGTAAGCGTGAGAATGGGTGTGAGGATTGTATTAGCATCTAGAGTGGAAATGAATGTGTTGAAATGGTATGGCCATGTCCCAGAGAATGGAAGATGGTCGTTTGGTGGAGAAGGTGATGAATGCAAGAGAAGTGCAAGAGGAAAGCCAAGGTTTGGGTGGATGGATGGAGTGAAGAAAGCTATAGGTTACAGAAGGATATATATAAGAGAGCCAAAAGAGCCTGCTAGAAGTAGAAATGAATGGCGAGGTATTGTGACGTAGTTCCAATAGGCCCTGGTGCTACCTTGAGTCACTTTATGGTGACCGCTGAGATTGCAGCAGTATGGGAGTCAACATATGAAGCTTCATTTGTGGCGGAAGATGGGGGGGGAAGCTGTGAAACCTTGCCAGTATCAACCAAGCTCGGCTGAGTCCCTCATCAGGGGAACAAAGAGAAAAAAATCCCTCTTTTGTTTCTTTCGATGTTGGTTACCCCCCAAAATTGGGAGAAGTGCCATGGTAGACAGGTAAATGAACTGAATGAAAACTGGTAGCTTATAACATATTGGTGCTGATGTAATATTCATTATGAAGATATTTTAAATAAGTTAAGATATATACAGCAAGGAATTGCTCACTGCAATTAACGATATTGTGATGTCGATTTAATTCTTAAAATTAACGGTATTGAATTTAATATTGCAGAGTTAATACAGTTATTTGTTTCAGGTAAGTACACTTAATTTAGTTAAAATATGGAAAATAGTTGGTGACTTGGATCAACATTAGACAGATGTACCATGTATTCTTATCAGAAAAATTTGCTTAATGATGAAATTGCTTAACAACAGAGTTGCTGGAATGGAAATCATTGTTAAACGAGGATTACCTGTTATTATGTTTAATAACCTTGAGTTTAAGAATGAAATTAACATCACCATATTTTTCATTGCAGTACATAATTCCTTGCTTCATGATGAGGAAATAAACATAAAAAACATGGCATTCAAATTCATCAGCTGATTCATATCTCTCTCTCTCTCTCTCTCTCTCTCTCTCTCTCTCTCTCTCTCTCTCTCTCTCTCTCTCTCTCTCTCTCTCTCTCTCTCTCTCTCTCTCTCTCTCTCTCTTTTTTTTCCACAAATGAAATCTTTGTTTCTTTGTAAAGTCTCTATTGAATATTCACTGACAGTAATTTCCTAATTATTATTATCATTATTGCTTGTTAAGCTACAACCCTAGTTGGAAAAGCAGGACGATATAAGCCCAGGGGTTTCAACAAGAAAATTAGCCCAGTGACGAAAGGAAACAAGGAAAAATAAGATATTTTAAGAAGAGTAACATCATTAAAATAAATATCCCCTATATTATTATTATTATTACTACTACTACTACTACTACTACTACTACTACTACTACTACTACTACTACTACTACTACTACTACTACTTCTAAGCTACAACCCTAGTTGGAAAAGCAGGATGCTATAAGCCTAAGGGCTCCAACAGGAAAAGTAGCTCAGTGAGGAAAGGAAACAAGGAAAAATGAAATATTTTAAGAATAATAACAATATTAAAATAAATATTTCATACATAAACTATAAAAGCTTTTAACAAAACAATAGGAAGAGAAATTAGAAAGAATAGTGTGCCCGAGTGTACCCCAAGCAAGAGAACTCTGACCCGAGACAGTGGAAGACCATGGTACAGAGGCTATGGCACTACCCAAGACTAGAGAACAATGGTTTGATTTTGGAGTGTTTTCGTAGAAGAGCTACTTAACATAGCTAAAGAGCCTCTTCTACCCTTACCAAGAGTAAAGTAGCCACTTAACAATTACAGTGCTGTAGTTAACCCCTTGGGTGAAGAAGAATTGTTAGGTAATCTCAGTGTTGTCAGGTGTATGAGGACAGAGGAGAATGTATGAAGAATAGGCCAGACTATTCGGTGTATGTACTAATAACCTTTGGTATGGGACAGAATTACATATCCTAGACAACTGGTCTAATCTTTGAACGGACGTCTAACTTGTGTGGTGACAGTTACCAATTATCGTTAATCTCCTAGCCTCCCTGGTATCAATACCCGATCTGTCCGCAGGCTTACAATGCTTTGTCTCTATGAAGACTGTCCAGCATCTCCTCACTCAGAGAGGATTTTCGTAACAAGTTGCGAACAGGATGCCTGGAGAAGCAGTCTGCCAGGAAAAGTAGTACGTCTTCTGTGGTTGGTGCCGTGGAAGGGGTATCTCCTCTCAATGCCACTCTCCCAGCAATAACGGAGTTCTTCGTGTATTTGCGGGAAGAAATGCACCTTTCAGTTTCGGCAGTAAAAGGCTATCGCTCAGCCTTAAGCCTCCCCCTCAAACTGAATGGAATGGACATTTCCTCATCGCTTGAACTTTCCTTACTCATACAGAGTTATGAACTTACCTGACCTCAGTTGGAAGTGAGACCTTCCTCATGGAACGTGGTTCAAGTTCTCCGGTCTCTAAAGAGACCTCCCTACGAACCATTACGCCAGGCAATAGATCACCACCAGACTTCGAAGACGGTGTCCTGCTCACCTTGGCCAAATGAGTCAGCGAACTTCATGGTCTCTCATACGATATCGCCCGTTGAATGTTATGGGGAGAGGTAACGTTCAGCTTTGTCTCCCGAGTTTGTTGCCAAGACTCTGAATCCAGGGGTGACGGATCCCTGATTCGACTCTTTCCGGATTTTGAGTCTCCGCTCTATAACAGATGACCCAGATCATCTCTTACTCTGCCCAGTGAGGAGTTTGAGGCTATACCTCAAAAGAACAGCAGCAGCCCATCCCCTTGTGCCTTCACTTTTTGTCAGCATGGGGAATAACAAGAGGAGGATCACCAAGTATACCATCACTTCTTGGATTCACAGGGTCATAGACCATGCCCTGAATACAGATCCTCTTCCTTTCTGTCGCCCCAGAGCCCACAATGTTAGGGGCGTAGCTACATCATTGGCCTTCAAAAGAAATTTTTCTGTGACGCAGGTCCTGTAGGCTGTGGTGTGGAAATGTCAGACGATTTTCACGGCCCACTACTTGCAAAATGTGACCCACAGGAGGCTTGATACGTTTTCTATCAGCCTTGTGGTGGCTGCACAATAGCTGAGTTGGTATAATACCTCGAGCTCCTTATTGGACAAGTAGCAGAAGGTTGAGGGCACTGTTACCCAGTTTTAGTCTACGTGAATGAAAAGGTATGACTGGCTCGTATTCTTTTCTTCATCCCCCCTATCTTGGGGAAAACAGCAGGCTGGGTTCTTTGCTCAAACTGATCTCAAACCACTGCAGGTAAACCATGCTTCCTTGTGTACCTAGTACTGTGTCAATACTGTTACGTCCCCATACCCTGGTGAGGTGGTATTGGGAAAATTTCAGTTACAACAGTTTTTCCTACAAAGACTCAGAATAATTTTTACCTTGACAGTCAAACTGCTTATCTCAACCCACAGCTTGTGTAGGCCGTAGATCTTGCATAGCAAAGTTTTAACAAGGTGTAGGGACTCCTTGTTTTTTATACCTACCTATTCAAAACAAGGATCCCCCGGGTAAAGCCAAAAGCCAGTTTTGCAAGGATGTCCAACCCCCTAGTGGGTGTGTCTCCCCTAATAAATAGCTTAGGTTTGTATTCCAGTTATGGTACAAATGACAAATTTGTAGATAATTTGTATTGCTCCTAACGATACAAACCTTTAGCTGTTTATACAAACTTACCAGCCAATCCTATCTCCCTTGAAGTCCTTCCTCCAAGCAAAGTGACCTCAATCACAAGTATGTGAGTGGGAGGGGTAGCAAGCTACCCCCCTACACCTGCTAATTAGCGGGATAGTTAGTTAATCCTCGCTAAATTTTAATGGCTCGTCCTTTCAGCTTCGCCAAAATTAATACCCCTAATAAATAGCTAAAGGTTGTTTATAGCAGGGATGACAAATATAATAAGCTTCTACCCTTATACAATTCACATAATCAGTCAACTTTGAATAGTGATGAGGTTCATAAGCTCTGGAAATAGGTAGCTTCCTTTGTTCAAGTTCAGAAATTCAGTGAATCCTCTTTAAATGGTAATTCTGGTCCTGCCTGGTACAGCTTAACTAATTTGATTTTTGTTATTCATATTGGGATTTTATTGCCGTTAACTTCTTTTTGGGTAGCTTAGAAATCAGCTTAGCATAATATTTCAAGGCTAACATACAGTACTCAGCTTCACCCCTAACCTAAATGCTCAAATGGTAACTAAGGGGTCATTTACACCATTCAGTAATAGCTATGATAGTACACAGTTTATCCTAATTTCAGATCTCGCAAATCTTTAAGTTTTTTATTTACCCGACCGGCAGTGATCAAAAGCTCTCCAGGTTGTTAGCATACTGTGCATTAAGATGGCTTTCAATGGTTTAGTTAGTAATTATTGCCTGGAATATTCACAAACTTATTTTGAGATCATGATCCGCATTTCCTCTGTGTATTGTGTTGGGGAAATACTTTGATTTAAATAATTGTTGTGAGGAGTGTGCATCAATCTAACACTCATAGAAAAGTATGTTTCAATGGTTCGCAATCAAGGTAACAGTTCCAAGCACAAGAGGAAGTTTGGGGTTAGTTAAAGGGTAAAACTAGGCTAGTTGATTATAGCAGATATGTGAAGATAATAACATGCCTCTACTTTTGTACAAAACACAGGTTCAGCTGTCTTTCAATAGTGATGAGCTTCATAAGCTCTTGACATCACTTGCTTCCTTTCTTAAACTTCAGAAGTCCAGTGAATTCTCCCTTAATAAGGATAATTTTGGTCATTCACACCTCAATGCTTAACATATCCCCCTCCCAGATCAATCTAATATTCATAACATAAGGGATCTGAAAGTATGTTGCGCTTTTCGGATTCGAAAACCTCCAACAGAGCCTCAACATCTTTAAATACTTTAGTACCTCCTGCTGTTAAACCCTTGTAAAACTGCAATCCTAGTCGCTCTACAAGAATATTAGATTGTGAGGTAGAAGACCGAGAGGGTTATCTTGATCCCAATATCCCTCCACTTGTAAAGTAAGCACATCACATCAGTCTCTTATTATTTATATGGATGGCGTGGCATATTGTATGATTCCTTTGTAACCTGAAGAGGTGGATAAAGATTCAACTAAAATTTATCATTTTTATCATGTTTCAGACAACAGTATACCCTGTTTGCTCCCAAGCTTGGCCACTAGCTCATCTCAATAACATTACCAAGGATAATGTAGGTGCTAGTACATCCCAAATGAAAACAAGTCTGTGCGCTCCTGCAACCACCCTCTATGCAAATGGTAAACAATCCTAAAAATCAGCTGATTTTGACATGACTTCTCCTGCAGGACTGGAAAATGAAAAGATAATACCTAAGAGACAGACGATGAAAGCGAAGAAGCATCACCTTTTTAATCTTTGAGCGACCTTATTGACCAGATATATACTCTTTTGAATTAAGATAAGTTCAGAAGTCTCTTATTCTATGAAATTGGAAAAGTGGCTATTTCCAAAACAATTTACACACCTCAACTCTCCAACTTCGTTTTGTATCAATTAAAACAGAAATTGATGTATCGGATTCAGAAAAAGATTGGAGATTCCGGTTCACGTTTAACACAGACACATGACCAACTCTTCCCCCATGCAAATCTTCCAGGTGTGCGTCACCAGCGAGCGCTTCTTCAGAGCCCACCTCACCCCATTGCACCTCAATCCTACAAGCACTGTACATCGATGTGCTCAAGCTGGACATTTTGTAATCATTATTACTTGCAAAGCTACAACCCTAGTTGGAAAAGCAGGATGCTATAAGCCCAGGGACTCCAACAGGAAAAATAGCCCAGTGAGGAAAGGAAACAAGGAAAAATTAAATATTTTAAGAACAGTAACAACATTAAAATAAATATTTCTTGTATAAACTGTAAAAACTTTAACAAAATAAGAGGAATAGAAATAAGATAGAATAGTGTGCCCGATTGTACCCTCAAGCTAGAGAACTCTAACCCAAGACAGTGGCAGACCATGGTATAGAGGCTATGGCTCTTCCCAAGACTAGAGAACAATAGTTTGATTTTGGAGTCTTGTTCTCCCAGAAGAGCTGCATACCATAGCTAAAGAGTCTCTTCTACCCTTACCAGGAGGAAAGTGGCCACTGAACAATTACGGTGCAGCAGTTAACCCCTTGGGTGAAGAATTGTTTTGTAATCTCAGTGTTGTCAGGTGTATGAGGACAGAGAAGAATATGTAAAAAATAGGCCAGACTACAGTATTTGGTATGTGTAGGCAAAGAGAAACTGAACTGTAACGAGAGAGAAGAATCCAGTGTAGTACTTTCTGGCCAGTCAAAGGACCCCATAAGTCTCTAGCAGTAATATCTCAATGGGTGGCTGGTGCCCTGGCCAACTTACTACCTTGCTGTAGAAGTTGTCTCGCCTTCTAGTCCATACTTTATCCCAACCAACCTTACCCCAGCACTCACTATCCAAGCGCTCCTCGTCCAGAAGGCTACCTTCCAGATGACACTCACCAACCTCCAGAAGCGTTTCAGAACGCACCTTCCCTGAACTTGCTTCACTCTCTTCCAGTGGAATTTTCAGTTCATCTCCTTCGAACGTGCTAAGCGCATGCTTTCAGATCACGCTACACATGTCATCGCAGAGCATGCTTGGTGAGTTTCAGCTGAACGCTGAAGGTGCATCACACCTAAATGTACTAGGAGATATTTTCCTGAGATATCTAGGCGGTCTTCCCCTAGACAGACAAGGAGCGTCACTCCACAGTGCTCTAAGGGCAAGCGAGCTCAGCGTCAATGACCTTAGATATCAAGATGCTAGTTAACTCGAATCAATCAATCAATCCTAAGAAAACTGTATGTTAGCATGCTAGACGATGATTCTCTACTAGAGACCAAGCGACACCCTCGAAATGACACTATGACACCCGAACCTTCTACTTCTGCTGGCAGAAACTCTGAAGGAGTTGCATCCTCTTTCCAGCCTACTTTGCTGACACTATGCCCTGATCTTCCACAATGCAGTATCATCTCTTCAGCTTCACACGTGGAGGTTATCCAGTATCTTCTCTTGGAGAGAGGCTTTTCTTGACAAACTGCAAAAGAGAGGGCTAGGTATCTTCGCAAGTTCTCAACAGCCGTGTACCAAGCTAATTGGGTATTCCTCTATGGTTGGTGTTGTGGGAGAGGTTTCTCGTAGCCTCTATACCATTGATTGCCGGCGTTTTTATACCTACACAATGAGACACTCTGCTCCATTTCAGCAGTAAAAGGATATCTCAGCCTTAAGCCAGGTCTTTAGTCTAAAGGGAGTATGTCTTTCTTCTTTGGATGAAATATCTATGCTTATATCAAGCAGGCCTTCCCTCCAGTTCAAGTGAGACCTCCAGCCTGAAATGTAGTTATAGTTTTATGTTCCTTGAAGGGGCACCATATGAACTGTCAAGGCAGGCAGCTCAGAGACTTTACCTTAAAAATAGTGTTCCTGCTCGCTTTAGCCTCTGTTAAACATGTCAGCGAACTTCATGGTTTCTCCTTCAACATCACTCATTCAAGGGGGTGGAGGTAGGTCTTGCTCTCATTCGTACCAAACTTTTTAGCCAATGCCCATTCCATTTCAGATCCTAGATTTTTTCAGATCTCGAGTCTTAGTGAGGTAACCAATGATCCTTATCAGCTGTTTGTGTCCTGTGAGAGCACTAGGGAGCTACCTAAAGTGTACAAAGGCTGTAAGACCTCAACTGCAAAACATGTTTGTCAGTACAGATAGAACTAAGAAGAGTATCTCCAGAAACATGATTTTGTTCTGACTCAGAGAAGTGATCTCACAATCTTTTTCTCCTTCCTCAGTTTCCTCCATGGGAAGAGCGTGAATAAAAGATCATGACATTGGAGGCTTTGGTGCCTCTTTACCTTATAAGAAGAGTTTCTCAGTAGTGCAGGTACTCTAAACAGAAGTTTGGAGATGGCAGACTATTTTCACTGCTTACTGCCTACGGAATGTGATCCACAGGTCCTTGGATTCTTTCTCCTTGGGATCTGTTGTAGCTGCACAGTAGGTGGTTCAAGTACCTTGGCTCCTTTCACAGGACCATTAACTTCTGATCAAAGGCAGAGATTATGAACTAATGTTGGATGAAAGAAAAGAGACTGACCTCCCTTTTCCTTTTAATCTTCCCCTCACTTTGAGCTACTGTACAGCATCCAGACCTCACTAGCTGAACTTGATCTGGTTAACAGGTAAGATCACTCAGCTTGTAGCTGTTCTGTATTTATATACGAGAGAGTCTTTTTCCCAAACTCCTTGTGTGGGGGAGTGAGATATATCTGAGCAAATCCAAAAATCATAAAAGTTCTTCAAAGAACTTTGGCTCCATTTAATAATTATGCTAGGTGTACAGTCGGTGTTGAAACTCATGCAACAAAATTCAGAGGATTTTGTTTAAAATTCACTAATTAGCAACTACAACATGTATCTCAAAAACTTATTTTTTTCTTACATTGAAAGCTCTTATCAAACAAAATAAAGCTAACATATGATGCACAAATATCAAATCTATGATATATATGATAATCATAAGAAAAAAATTACTGTAATAGTAATTACAGTAATGTCTCACAACACAAAATTAATTCGTTCTGGAGTGGCTTTCATTTCATGAAAATTCCATTGTTATGAGTCACATTTTACATGTAAATCACCTAATTCATTCCAACCCCTACTAAAACACCACATTAAATTTTATAATGAAGCTACAGTATAACCACAATGAAATACTATACAGCAAAATAATTTGAACCATTCAATATACCTAATCTAACTGTTAATACCTGTAAATTAAGTAATTATAAGAACAAAATGCAATAATAAATGGAAAATAATACAGTACATACAGTAAAATACTGTACATATACAAAATATGCAGTACCATATTTACTCTACCATTATAGTTACCCTTATAATAAAGAAATACATTTTCTATTGTGGAAACAACCTGCAATGTGAGTCAGAAAAATCTTTATATTGTTTTGCAGCATGAAAATTTCGTAAGCAGATTCTTTCGTGAAGAGAGGTATGACTGTATTTTAAATTATAGTAATTAGTTCAAACTACAGAAATGAAACTTTGAAATTTGCGTTCAAGACAAGGCTACCAACATTACCTCTGTACAGTATACTTCGAGCAATAGCGAGACAAATATATAATATCATAGTGCATTATTAATTGGTAGTAGATTGGCCAGGGCACCAGCCACCCATTGAGATACTACCACTAGAGAGTTATGGGGTCCTTTGGCTGGCCAGACAGTATTATATTAGATCCTTCTCTCTCATTACGGTTCATTTTCCCTTTGCCTACACATACACCGAATAGTCTGGCCTAATCTTTACACATTCTCCTCTGTCCTCATACACGTGACAATACTGAGATTACCAAACAATTCTTCTTCACCCAAGTTGTTAACTACTGTAATGTAATTGTTCAGTGGTCACTTTCCTCTTGGTAAGAGTAGAAGAGACTTTAGATATGGTAAGCAGCTCTTCTAGGAGGACACTCCAAAGTCAAACCCTTGTTCTCTAGTCTTGGGTATTGCCATAGCCTCTGTACCATGGTCTTTCACTGTCTTGAGTTAGAGTTCTATTGCTTGAGGGTACATTTGAGCACACTATTCTATCTTATTTGTCTTTCACTTGTTTTGTTAAAGTTTTTATAGTTTATATAGGAAATATTTATTTTAATATTACTGTTCTTAAAATATTTAATTGTTCCTTGTTTTCTTTCTTCACTGGGCTACTTGCCCTGTTGGACCGACCCCTGGGCTTATAGCATCCTGCTTTTCCAACTAGGGTTGTAGCTTAGCTAGTAATTATAATAATAATTAGCGAAGATGCATAAAACCGTACCAGTAGCAATAGAATATAAAGGGAAAATATTCGTAACATTAAACAAAATAAACCACAAATGCACCTAGATTCAACATAGAAGGTGGATGTGATTGGTAGTCCTGAATGTTGCTTCTAA
>NC_090742.1:108002648-108005148 GCF_036898095.1 Palaemon carinicauda
GTAAGAAAAATTTCTTTCATTTTATCAATTTTGATTATGTATGAAGTTTATAGCTGTTCGCCTTGTACAATTTTGTTTTAGGTCTTTTTGTCAATTATAGCTTTTGTATTTCACCATTATGAAGATAGTATATGCTGGTAACAGTTTTTTATAACCTTCGATACTATGTATTGAGGGGTAGAAAAACTAAAAATTTTGACTGGTTCTGAATTTATTTACAGGGCAAAAGCAAGTTGAAAGATGGACAGTTAACTGCTAATGGGTGTATTTTCTGCTGCAGTACACTTTTTCCTCTTGTTGAAAAGCATAGGGCATCTCAAGAAAGTGGACGTGGTAGAGGGCGAGGGAGAGGGGGCCGTGGTAGAGGAGGTCCTAGAGGTGGGAGAGGAGGTGGAAGAGGTAGCCGAGGGCGGGGAGGAGGAAGAGGACGTAGATAGCTTTTATTGTAATAGCTAAATAAAACTTATTTATATTTCTATGTAATATAATTGTTCTGTAAACTGTAGCCATAGTATTTATGAATACAGTACTACAACATTTAGAAAAGTTTAGGTGGTCCATTGCATGTGATCAAATTTTACATAAAGAGACAAAGGATTTTTTTTTCTTTAGGCCCTATAGTGTTTTATAAGTCATTTGCAAATATCTTGATTGCTTGTTTACAGTTTTCATTAAATATTTTGATATGTATTTTTCCAATTCTTTCTTTCCTTTAATTTTTAAGTTCACTGTATTCGAACATTTTAAAATCTTTTTCATATACAGAATAAAGAATTTTTCTTTGATCGGTGGACAGCGTAGCCATATAAGCATCAATTATTTTTGAAGTGTTGCTTGGTGTATATTTGGGAAAGTGGAGATCAGAAGGAGCATTTATAAGTTTAAGAAACCTCTTAGAATCTTCTGCCATCGTCTCATATTTTGCAATGACATCGTATTGAATAGCACATGGATAACAGCTGTCAGCATATGATTTCCAATGCTCATCAAAATAACCGCTTGGTAAGTTTATTATATAAGCCACAAATTCAGGAAATGTAAGGCCATCTCCCGATAATGGAATCTCGGAGTAGCTTAAATTTTTACGGTAAGTTTTCATTATGTGATAAGCATAATTCTTTTTGTAATGGTCTTTTCCTGTCCCTTCAAACTTGTTTCTAAAAGCTGAGATGAGGCGCTCATAAGGATTTCTTACAACAATTAGTTTGGTATAGGTGAGCAGCTTTTTCCGAAGAGTGGAGATCTGAAATAGAAGGTAAGCATTTAAGTACAAACTATGAAAAAATACTCCGTTTTATCAATAAAAGTACTGTAATTATAAAATAGTTTATAGTTATATTCATTGTTTTGTCAAGAAAACTTAAAAAAAATAAATTCTGAAACTATCGTAATTGGGTCCATATAAGACGGTTAGCAAGTATGAATAAGTTTTATAACCACCACTGATAAAGGATTACTGTCATAAATTAGTCAAGAGATATGAGTGTTGTAATGGTGAAGACAATGCTATGGCCATATAGGCCATTTGTTTAATTTGATGTTGATGACAAGCACATGGCTATGCTATTTATATGGATATTATTATTTTGATTCTTACCTGAAATTCATTGTTATTCCTTTATTTGAAGGAAAAGGTCTGTTTATAAAAATAGAAGATTTAAGAACCCATCTGCTCCAGTCTCAATCATCACAGATGTAAACAACTCCATCCTTTATCTGTCTAATGGTTCGACAGTCATGTTTCTTTCTTATATGTTTTCACTTTTTTTTTGCAAATTATGTTTTTTTACTCCCTTCCTAGACATATGAAACCCTTTTTGTGAGAAGTATACGGTGAACAGGTTATTATCGGCCCAAACAGATCTGCACTTGTCATGACAATCTGCACTTGCCATGTCAATTTGCATTTGCCATGTCATTTTGCACTTGCCATATCTACCGTGAAGCGTGCTCTGTTTTTGAGTGGTCTTTTTTAAATGTATCGATTTACATTTACTCCTCATAGAACGGCCTCTCATTTGACGTTAATTCAAATATATATTTTTTGACATCTCCGTTATTTATTTAATGACTATCTCTTGAAGTTACAAATGTGCAGTGGCACTACAGTCGTGTACATAAATGTACGCATGTTGTGTATGATACGTTGGGCGGAGGTAATTGGCAGCGAATCTATCATCTCAGTAGGTCTCCCTGTTCCAGTATCACATGTTCTTTCCTATATCTTGCATTGTAGCATTTGATATTGTATTTTTAGTTTCGTGTATATATGTATTCCCTTATTTCTCAAGATGTTAAGGGTAGAAGAGACTTTAGCTATGGTCAGCAGCTCTTCTAGGAGAAGGACACTCCAAGATCAAACCATTGTTCTCTAGTCAGTGGAAGACTATGGTATAGAGGCTATGGCACTACATAGCCTCTATACCATAGTCTTCCACTGTCTTGGGTTAGAGTTCTCTTGCTTGAGGGTTCTCTCGGGCAGCTGTTCTGTCTTGTTACT
>NC_090742.1:108010148-108065148 GCF_036898095.1 Palaemon carinicauda
GTGAAATGCTATCACTCAGCTTTAAACCAAGGTTTCAGACTGAGAGGCATAATCCTTGTCCTGGGAGTTAGCAATGCTCATGAGAAGCTTTGAGTAGTCCTGTCCTTCAAGAGAACTCAACTCCCAGTGTGGATTGTGACCATAGTTTTGAGATCCTTCAAGAGACCCTCAACAAACCTTTCAGGCAATTTTTTGACAAAGATTTTACTGTCAAGGTGTATTTCTTATTTGCCCTGTTCTCTACGAAGAGATAGGGAAAGCAAAATCTACGATTATGTTGAAGATTTTGCGAAGGTATGCATTCAACCTTCTCTGTCTGTTTGCGTGTTTGTATGTAAGCAACTTTACTCAAAAACTACTGTACCAATTTTGTCCAAACTTGGTTGTCATGTTGAGTATGGCCCAAGGATGAATCTGTAACATTTTGGATAATGTTCATCAAAATACATGTACAAAGAATTATCTTGATATAATTTCAGCGTTAATTTCCTGCTTGTGAACAACATTAAGCCAAAACATCTAAACAACTTCAAAGAAACTTGATGGACATGTGGCATATGACCCAACCACAAATTCGTTAGATTTTGAAGAAAATGCATCAAAGTACAAGTACTCACCAGTACTCTAATAACAATCTCAATACTTATGTCTCGTGAACAACATTACGTAAAAACTACGGAACTAATTTCAAGGAAACTTAATGGCTATATGGGGTATGACCTAAGGTCAAATTCATTAGATTTGGAAAAAAATACATGAAAGTACAAGAACGCAGTGGAGTTAAGAGCAAAATAAACTGCTTGTTTTTCGTTTGTGAACAGCATTGCGCAAAAACTATCAATCCATTTTCAACGAAACTTGGTGGCCATGTGGGGTATGATCAAAGGACAAATCTTTTAGATTTTGAAGAAAATACATCAAAGTACAAGTACGTAGTAGAGGTAACAGAAAAAATAGGTCTGTTTTGCGTGGAGAAGGCATGCTCTCTACCACGCACTTGTACTTTATCCAAAATATTACAGATTCTTTCTTGGATCATGCCCAACCTGACGACTAAGTTTGATCAAAATCAGTTCCGTAGTTTTTGTGTAAAGTCTTCACAAAGAAACGGACAGTGACGAATACATACCCTTCGCAAAATCTTCGATAACGGCGCAGAAAATAACAATCAAGAGAACTTTTGTTGTATTAATATGAAAAATAAGTATTTAATATAACAAATTTCAAGTTTAAGTATTACAAACAAAAATGAAAATTTAAAGCTTGTTTAATCATTACACATTTTAGAGATATTTACATCTGCTTATTTGCTATAGGTTCGTGAATTTTTGGCTCAAATGATGTATGCGAGACGAAAAGTCGATTTTATGTCAATCCAATACCAGTAGGTAGTCTTAATTGCTGTGGCAGATGAAAATGTCTTTTCACATAAATGATAATTTAATCAAAATTTTCATTGCTTTTTCACCCTGTGAAGGGTATTCTCTTTTTATAGAGTAAAAAATTAAGTCTTGATAAAGATGACCGGAATTAAGCTTTGAGACTAGCGTTACATGATAGATCGATGAGGCTTTATTTCTCATTTCTGTTTAAATATTTTTAATATTTGCTCCAAATTGATCTGTTATCCACACATTGCCATACCTTGGATCATGTACTGTACCTTTGTGTGATGATAACCAAAACAATCCATCAGTAACTACAAGTGCTGTTAGTTAATCAGTGCTGTTTTATCCTGCTAAATGCTGGATTTGAATTTTTAGTGTTAAATCACCCTAAAATCATTAATCAACAACACTGGGCTCTGTGTTCTGTGCAGTTTGTACTGGGGTTTCCTGAAGAGGATTGAGAAAACATAAAAATTGGAATGTCTCAAATTTTCTGTAGACTACCAGTGGTCAGTGGTCGGCGACCACTGCTATAGAGCATATCTACTAAATATTAGAGACAATCCTATATATTTGCAAAATATTTTTATTTCATTTCAGTTAGTAAATAACAGATCGAAACATATTTTCCTTTTAATCTCATGCTTATTTATTTACAATTAATTTTATATAAAATAAACTAATATAAAATTAATTGTAAATAGATAAGCATGATATTACAAGGAGTTTAATTAAAGATTGAAAAAAGCAAATCAATGGGTAGGTTAAGTAAGATTTGCAAATGAAATTGCCAGAAATTACATATAAAAACTGAGCTATATATCAGTTTAGTGAGATACGTGTTACTGTATGGACATGAGTCGTGGTATGACAATGAAACAACATCCAACAGATTTTGTAAATTTAAGAGCAAAGCCCTCAGAAGAATATTAGGAGTTAAATGGAAGAATAGGATTAGAAATAAAACTATTTGAGAGATTACTCAAGTGCCATATGTGGATGAGATCATGGTGAGGGGTAGATAGAGATGGTTTGGTCATGCTCTTCGCACTCCTCGAGAGATATTAGCTCACCAAACTTTCAACTGAGCTCCACAAGGCATTAGAAGAGTTGGAAGACCCAGACCTGCATGGCTGAGGACTATGAAGCTTGAAGTAGGAGATGGCAAATGGAGAAATATTGATTTTAGGGGCCCAGCCAGAATGCCAATATATGCGGGTATAGGAAGAAGAACACAAAATCCTGAAAAAATTCACTGAGCATCGTATGGCAATGGAGAATGCGTATATGAAATATCTTGTCAAAATTTCTCTTACTTTCATAGTTACAGGGTAATTAGTAAAAGTAACTCAATAAACCAAAAACAATGTTCCCTACAAGAAAGTGCAGTATTTCTTCTGTTATTGTAAATTTTGATAATTATTAAATTTTTATGTAAAAGAAATTGTGAACAATGGCATCTCTATAGCTTCCACAAGTCACAAGACGATTAGACGGTAATTACACCCTTCCCGCTGCCCTACAGTCCTACCACAAACCTCATAGAGATTACGTGTCTGAGTTTGACCTCTGACATTCACTAAAACTTAAACGAAAACTATATCAATGCATGGTAAATGTATTCACAAAATAGAGCCCAAGGCATCGTAATGCTAAAATAAGGCTAGCTAATGTGATACTAGTGAAATAAGACTAAGTGAACACAAAATAAAAAGGGCAGTCGGTTACACGACTTGGCGCCCAATAGATGTGGATCTAAAACACCTACAGCTAATTCAAACTGTAAAAGATGAGGGTACTCAACTTAGGCGACGAAGAGGAAGCCATCACGCGAGGAATTACAACAAAAAGGCTGAGAACAGGCGCACTCGAAAAACTAAGTACAAGTAGAAATGCTGCGAACAAAGGAATGATGCTATCAGGGACATGTGTGGGTACCATAGCGGAAGGGGATCTCTTATCCTTTCCCCTAGTTTCCTAGACTGGGTTAAATCTTTTAGGGGTGCAGATATCTATGGTTATCTACAGTAACGTCCCTGATTATACACGATATCTTAGGATAGTTGTTCCGGGGGTTAGAACCCCGTGAAATATTATACAGTAGGAAGCTGCCGAAGGGACCTTCCATCAGGACGACATGGCTATCTCACCCAAAAATAGATTTTTCCTATGTCAAAATCCGTTTTTTATCATTTCAAAGAGGAAAAGATAGTTTCAACATCTTGCTGGCATAAGGAAGAATAAAATTCACTCTATTAAAAGTTCAGAAGTGGATAATATCGGTAGTGACGCAGAGAGAGTGGTCTGGATGGAGGAGCAGCCGCCTTGCTTGACAGGAGCCAAAAAAAGCAAGATATTGAGCAAGATTATCTTTATATATGATCAAATTATGATAACAATTTTTTTTTCGTTTATTGATATCCAAAAAGGAACATAAAATTCATAATAATTAGAATTTATTAATATTGTCTTAGTAAAAATACAAAGAAAAACTTTGAACGTCCGTATTGTATCTCAAAACTAAACTTATTGACCTTCAAATTCTATCTTTGCCCTTAGTTTTAAAGAAATAGCTTTGAAATTTGGTATATAACTTAGAAAGATATTATAAAACAATCAAATGTTGCCCTTTTTTTTTGCAATTTTTTTTTTCATTTTTTCTTACTTTTTCCCCGATTTTTAGGGTTTATTTTTTTACCCTAATGAAAAAATTCATTAGCGGGGGTTAGGGAGGGGTAGCTTGCTACCCCCCCCCCCCCCTCACACACCTGTGTGCTGAGCTCACTTTACTATCGGCTCGGGTGGGAGATGGACGTGTCCGCTCTCTCCCTCGCCTCTTTGACAGCCATTAATGCTTTTTTTCTTTATACTTACTTTTTCTTATACTTGTAAATATATATAAACATTCTTCATGTTTATGTATATTCATTAAAGCTAATTATCGGGAACGTCGTACTACTGACTAAATAAAGCATATATGGCGTACGACAGCGTCCAAAATGACGCCTCCAGTGAACGGCTATGCTTCGATAAACACATCTAAATTATGCTAATTTAACTGTAAGAAGGGAGCTAAAAATTATACACAGGAAAGATTAAATACTCAATTTTCCAGAGGCTGAAGATGCTGGAGAATGCATGATATATCCAAATATTAGTAACACAACATCGAGAGCAAGCGGGAGATACACCGTGCTTAATTCGCTACTAACAAAGGAATGAGTCGCCATGCGTGGCGCTGTAGTAGTATGGGAAGGGGATCCACCGGGTAACCTTGACGACGGCTCCCCTTCATTTTCGCCACTCTTCCCCCTCAGAGCGAAAACTCTATTTGGGGCGAAGATTGCCATGTGTGGTATCAAGAAATACGTCCCCTGATATTATGCGATATCCTTAAGAATTTTCTTAAAGGATACTCGCGCCAAGAGTTAGAATTCTGGAGACCTATGTTCAATTCTCTGGGAGTATCACTGTAGCTAAATATCCATTAGAAAGCTGCCTAAAGGAACCTTCCATCAGGACGACATGGCTGAGCCAAAAAAAGTACTACTCACTGTGTTTTTAACTTAAAAATGTACTTATTGATATAAAATTCATCATCATCATCTCCTACGCCTAATGGTCCAAAGGGCCTTTGCTAGATTTCCCCAGTCGTCTCTATCTTAAGCTTTTAAGGGGGCCGGCCGGCTAATGCCGTTTTTTAAGGACAGGACTATGACATTCATACCAATTAATAAGGTGACTTAGTACATTTCCAAACTGCATAGGATTTTTGCCTCTAACCTTCGGTTTTGCGATGACAGGGCAAATTATCCTGAAAATGAGTGTTTTCCAAATTTTATCTCCTCCCTTGATAATTAATATTAAGACCTGGATTACTACCCTATAAAGAACTGATGTAGACCTCCAATAATATGAGTTTTTTTTCTAAAAGATATTTTATGCTAAATATGACAAATGCGGAGATAATTTGTATTTTTCCTAACTATACAAACCTTAGCTATTTAATATGGGTACAGTATTACTTTCGGCGTAGATGAAATGATGAGCCATTAGAATTTTAACGTGGGTTTACTACCCCCATCGCTAGTTAGCTTGCTACCCCTCCCCCCCTCAAACACCTGTGTGCTGAGCTCACTTTGCTTAGAGGTAGGACTTCACGGGGGATAGGGCTGGCGGGCGAGTTTAATTAAATAGCTAAGGTATGTATAATTAGGAAAAATACAAATTATCTCCGAATTTGTCATTTGTTCCGTAACTGAAATACAAACCACGCTATTTAATATGGGTGACTCAACCCTTAGGAAGGGTGGAAAAGTCCCAGCCATACTGACTTTTGGCTTTGCCCGGGGACTCATTATCTGAGTGCGTCAGCACTCAACAATAAAGAGTCCCTGCACCTCGCTCGCACCTTGCTATGCAAGGGCTGCGGCCTACATCAGCTGTGTGTGAAGGATTATGTGTGACTCATCCTAGGAAGTTGACCTGAAGTTCTTAGATGGAAAACTTTAGGCTAGGACTTTCCCAATACCACCTCATCAGGGTATGGGGATGTGACAGTATTAACTTAATACTAGGAACACAAGGAAACATGGTTTACCTGCAGTGGTTTGAGGTCAGCTGTGCAGAGAACCCAGGATGCTGCTTTTCCCAAGAGAGGGGAAGATGAAGAAAAAAATATGGGCCAGACATACCTTTTCTTTCATGCAGACTAAAACTGGGTAACAATGCCCTCAACCCTCTGCTACTTGTCCATTAAGTAGCCTGAGGTTTAAACCAGCTGTTGTGCAGCCACCACAGGGCCGATAGAGAACGTATCGAGCCTCCTGTGGGTCACGTTTTGTAGGTACAGTAGTGGGCTGTGAAGGTCGTCTGACGCTTCCACACCCCTGCTTGTAGAACCTGCGTCACTGAGAAGTTCTTCTTGAAGGCCAGGGGCGTAGCTACGCCCCTGACATCATGCGCTCTAAGGCGACATGATGGAGGAGGGTCAGGATTCAGGGACAGATGGATCACCCTACGAATCCAAGCCGAGATGGTATTCTTGGTGACCCTCCTCTTCGTTCTCCCAGTGCTCACAAACAAAGCTTGCACTTGGGGATGAATACAGTACAGCCGTTCTTTGAGATATAACCTCAGACTCCTTACTGGACACAGTAGGGGATGGTCTGGGTCATCTGTTACAGAACAAAGACTCGAAATCCGGAAAGAGTCGAATCGAGGATCCGGCACTCCCGGATTCTGTGTCTTATTCACAAACTCAGAGATGAATCTGAACATTACCTCCCCTCATCCCCTTGCATGGGCGATGTCATACGAGAGACCATAAAGTTCACTGACTCGCTTGGCAGAGGCCAAAGCTAGTAGGAACACCACCTTCCAAGTTAGGTGGCGATCTGAAGCCTGCGTAATGGTTCGTAGGGAGGTCTCTTACGAGACCTGAGAACTCGAACCACGTTCCATGGAGGAGCTCTTACTTCCGACTGAAGGCAGGTAAGATCATATCTTCGAATGAGAAGGGAAAGTTCTAGCGAGGAAGAAATGTCCACTCCTTTGAGCCTGAAGGCTAGATTTAAGGCTGAGCGATAGCCTTTCATTGCCGAGACTGAAAGGCGCATTCTTCCCGCAAATATACGCTCCGCTATCGCTGGAATAGTGGTATCGAGTGGAGAGATACCCCTTCACGACTCCAACCACAGAAAACTTGCCACTTTGCTTGGTAGACCCCTGCGGATGACCTACGCAGGTGTCCAGACATCCCGTTCGCAACTTGTTGCGATAATCCTCTCTTGGTGAGGAGATGCTGGATAGTCTCCAGGCATGAGGTCGAAGCGAAGCTACGGCTTTGTGAAAGATGTTGGCATGTGGTTGTCTGAGTAGATTGTGTCGTGGAGGGAGCTCTCTCTGTAACTCTGATAGGAGTTGCGGAAGGTCCGGAAACCATTCTGCGTGATGCCATAGCGTAACTATAAAGGGTCATCGAAAGATTGACCGATATTCTGGTCTTGTTGAGCACCTTCCTCATCAGACAGAACAGGGGGAAAAGCGTATACGTCGGTGCTGTTCCACCATTGTTGGAAGGCATCTTGCCAGAGTGCCTTGGGATCTGGGTCTGGGGGGCAATATAGCGGGAGCTTGAAGTTCAGCGCTGTAGTGAACCAATCCACAGTCGGGCAACCCCACAAAGTTAGGACTTTGTTGGCTACTGAATAATTCAAGGACCACTCGGTACTCATTATCTGAGACGCTCTGCTCCAACTGTCGGCGAGCACATTCCTTTGTCTGGAATGAAGCGAGCCGATGGAGGAATCGAGTGGACTTCGGTCTATCTCAGTATCTCTACTGAGAGATGGGATAGCTGCTTTGAAAAGGTACCTCCTTGCTTGTTGATGTAAGCTACTACTGTGGTGTTGTAGCTCATCACACCACAGAATGATCTGCCAGGTCTTTGTTGGAACTGTTGAAGGGCCAGGAAGACGGCCTTCATCTCTAGCAGATTCATATGGAGGCACTTTTCCGATTCTGACCACAGGCCTGAGGTACTGTGGTACAGAACGTGGCCCCCCCCCCTTCTTTTGTGGTGTCCGAAAACAGCATCCAATCCATGGGAAGGAAACGAGAAGATCCATTCTTCTTCGTAGGATCTGGCCTGTCACCCACCACTGGCGGTTCGTCTGTTCCGCAGGATCCATAGGGATCATGATGTCCGGGGAATCGCAGTCTTGATTCCACTAGGACTTGAGTCGCCCCTGGAGAAACCTCATCCTAAGGCGACCGTTGAGAACTAGACGAGCCAAGGGTGAAAGGTGACCGAGGAGACGTAACCACGATTGGGTTGGAAGCTCTTCTCGTCTGAGGAAAGGGCTTGTGACTCTTCTCAGCCTTGCTATCCTCTCGTATGATGGAAAGGCCTTATGGAGATTGGTGTCTATAATCATGCCTAGGTGAACCAGTCTTTGATTGGGCAGCAGGGCGGACTTCTCGAGGCTTACCATGACCCTTAGGTCCTGGCAAAGTCCTAAAAGTTTGTCTCGGTGTCAAAGAGTGAATGACTCCGAGTCTGCTAGGATCAGGCAGTTATCCAGATAATGGAGGAGACGGAAGCCGATCCTGAGTGCCCACAATGATATTAGGGTAAATACTGGTGAAACCCTGTGGTGCTGTGGAGACACCGAAACACAGCACCTTGAACTGGTACTCCTTGTTGTCTATGCTGAATCCTAAGTACTTCCTTGAAAACGGATGGACTGGGATCTGGAAGTACGCGTCCTTCAGGTCCAGTATACACAAGAAGTATTGCGGTTTACTGCAAGACTGACTGTGTCTGCGGTCTCCATGCTGACCGGAGTTTGCTTTAATCTGGGCCTCTGCCCACAGAGTTTGCCCCATTGCTGATCCCATGGCAAGGGTGCTAAATGACACCGGATTTGTCCTCGGGGGAGGTAGAGGTGTTGTGAACAGGACGCGATATCCCTGACTGATTACGGAAAGCGTCCAGGAAACGGCCCTGAGTTGCCGCAACCTGTCTGCGCAACCTTGTAGGTCTAGACATGCAGGGGAACTGGCAATCCTAGCGTTTGCGGCCTCGGCTGCCCCTTCTAGGATTCTTCCCTCCCCTGGGGGACTACTTGCCTTTCTTATCCTTGACCGGAAAGGGCTTCGACCCCACTGTCTTAGCTGCCGTTGTTTTGGTGGAACGTGGTTGCTGAGGTGCTGGAGGTTTATAGGGCTTGAATGTCAAAGCCCCATATAGGAGGGAGTCTTGGCGACTTCCTACACCTCTCAGCCGCCTGCTTCACGTCCTAAGGCTCAAACAGGTTTGTTCCCATAACGAAAGAATGTCTGAGCCTGTAGATTTTGGTGCTAGGGGACTCCTGTTACTATCTTGGAGTCCTTTGACTCCCTCCCGGGAGGGATGCAGGAATCCAACCACGACGGAGGCAGGCTCTTCTCCACCCCTATTTGAGAAGACTTTACCGCGCGAGGTGGGGTTTCCCTCAATGGTGTGATTGGGGAACGTCTCACCTCCCGTGACTCTCCTGAGGGCGGGAAAACTTCGTCCGAAGGTGAGGGAGAAAAGTCTGAGGAGGAAGAGTGCCTGCCTCGAAGACTTACAAGGAGACAGCTACGTCCTCGGAGAAGTTACCTCGTCCGAAACTCTTCTTTTCCTCATCGGGGGAGTGGATGCAGCCAAGGATTTGTGGCTCAACTCAGAGAGAACAGCTTAAAAGCCTGTGCTACAGCTCTGATTAGAGTCCCAAACCAGGCTGCCGGCTAACGGCTGCACTGTCAGACACTCCCTCTGGAGGGGAAGTCGCCTGTAGAAAGATAAGGAAGGCATGTCCCTGGACCTTTCTGGAACCTTCCTCCCCACCGGCAAGCGCGCTGTTTTGTGGTTGGGGGGGGGGATGTGGTGATGGTACCCTTACCACGCGATGTCCGGCAGCCTCGCGCGGGGAAGGGTATTGGTGATTGCGCTAGGGAGCGCGTTGGGGAATACCCGGGGGTCGCGCACGAGAGACTGTCGAAGCGCTGATGCGGGGGCGCGGGTGCACGAGAATACCCTGGGCTCGCACGCGGGCGCGCTGGCGAGACTTCATAGAGTGCGCAGGAATCAGATTGAGGTGCCGGATCAGAATGGAAAGCCCGTTTGGACCAGAATGTTGGAACGTGTTCCGTAATAGTCCTTGAGGACCACACAGCAGCCTAACCCCCAAGAGAGGGGTTTTGATAAAGGAAAAGTATATTTTGGAGAAGGTGCTGTGTAGTCCCTACACACTGAGTTAGTGCCTTGGACTTTGATACATAAGGCCCAAGGCATGGAAGACAATGTTTCTTTGGTTTATCATGTTGTATTGGATTTCGTGTTCTACCCTTTATAGGAAAGCCCTTGGGGACCACACAGCTTCTACAAAAAAAAAAAAAAAAATAGTTTTTTTTTTTTCGTTTAAACTTATTTTAGACAAAAATTTCTTAATCTTTTGATGTTCCTGGTATACAATATTCTTTTTGCTTTATCATGTCGTATTAGAGTTTTTATTCTAGCCTTTACAGGAAAGACTTAGGGACTACACAGTACTCACCAAAATATAGGTTTCTCCTTCGTCAAAACCCAATTTTAGAGTAAATTTGTAATGGTTTTGATATTCATAATATACAAACCTTTTATGTTACCTGGGGTGTTCTCTTCAGTCTTTTCGGTTGTTTTCCTAGATACTGCTACTTTTGCTCACCAATGCAGTTATTGACAACTGTTCCATTACGAGTATGAAATTCCTCTAACTACTGTTATTCATCCAAGATAAGATTCAGAATTCCATTCTTCAATTAGTCACCATACTGTGCTGAACAGCATAGCTTTATTAAAATGAATGTTGTATCTTTGAACATAAAATTTATTTTAATCTTTTAATTTTAGAGCGTAAAAAGTTAGATAAATATTTCCAACTTACCGTGATTGGTTGTTTGATCAGCATCATCCTGTCATGGATCCTATGAGGGACATTTTCAGGTATAAGCATGGGATCCTCAACTGAAGTTAAACCAGTCAGTATCATCCATAATCTTTTCCAGTTTGTGCAAGCCACCTGAAAGCAAACACAGTATTGTCTTGTAGGCTATATCCTTATTTTTACATTTGTTGAAAACACTGAATATTCATGATCAATAATTTTTAGATCAATAACTGTCCTTGTAAGAGATACCATCGAGTTACATTTGACAATATCGTTATGCCTGATGAAAAGTCCTAGACCATGACTAAAATTGTCACTCACAATAAAAAAAAAAAATAGTAGTATAGTTAAAAGCGTAGATGTATTGTGTGACATTTTCGTGGATTATGGTTATTATTATCATTTTGTTGTTATTCAATTGCTGCTGCTGTTATTATTATTATTATTATTATTATTATTATTATTATTATTATTATTATTATTATTATTATTATTATTATTATTATTATTATTGTAGTTGTTGTTGCTGCTGCTGCTGCTGTTGTTATTGTTGTAGTCGTCATCATATTTTTTTTTCTTTTGTATTATCATTATCATTAGTCAAGCTGCAACTTTAGAGCACTCAGAAGAATATTGGGAGTTAAATGGGAGGACGGGATTAGAAATCCCACATATGCCAATCGAGTGTCATATGTAGATGAGATTATGGTAAGGGGTAGATGGAGATGATTTGGGCATGCTCTACGCACTCCCCATGAGAGATTAGTTCACCAAACTTTCAACTGGGCTCCACAAGGTACTAGAAGGGATGGAAGACCCAGGCTTACATGGCTAAGGACGATGAAACATGAAGTAGGAGATGCTGAATGTAGAAGTGTTGATTTCAAAGAAGCTCAAGATAGGGAAGACTGGAGAAATCTAGTCGTGGCTCTTTGCATCAATAGGCGTGGGAGGAGATGATGATGAAAGTAGAAGTAATCTGAGAGTACCTTAGGCTGAGTAATCCCCAAAGATAGCTAGTTTTCTCAGGCTCTCTGGATAGTACTGTAAATGTATTAGGAATGGGGAGATAGCCAGACCCTTAGCTTAGATAATTTTAAAAAGCAAAAAGTAATAAATTGGGGATTGAAAAAGAAAGGGCATTTAACCAACTGAACTTAACTAGCGATGAGTTATGCGCATTTTCACGCTTAGATCATCTGTTTTGGTAACGACAAATGCGAATAGCATAGCTATCAGTGGCGTGTTTTCACAACGAGGCGATGAAGTTAGAGAGCAACCTGTTTGTTTTACGTCTAGGTCGTTGAAAGTCACAGGACAGAATTATAGTACTTTTGATCAAGAGTCATTAGCCATTCTCTAGGTTCTAGAGAGGTATTGGTTCTGTTTATTGGGTCAATTGATTCAGTTGGAGTCTGATCGTCAGCCCTAACGAGATTGGTTTTACCAGGGGAACTTGAAATAAACTTTACTTAATTTACTTTGACGGCTGCTTTTCCGGTCCCATACAGCAGGGAACCCCACTCTCTACAGGACCTCCACTGTCGTTTTATCTTGTTCGTTCAGAGTATTCACCATTTCAAATCACGAATTGCTCATTTACTGTTAAATCGTCACTGTCAAACAACTCACGGAATAAGAAAGTCTTCAGTTTCCTCTTGAAAACCTTAATGTCTTCAATCATTCGGATGTCTCGTGGGAGCCTATCGTATAGTCTCACAGCAGCATATTTAAAGGCTCTGGAGCTTACAGTAGACATATGTCTAGGTTCCAATACAGTGATGCCTCACAACACGAAATTAATTGGTTCCGTAAGCGCTTTCATGAAGTGAGTTTTTCGTGTAGCGAGTCGCCTTTTACATGTAACTAGCCTAATTCGTTCCAGACCCTAGAAAAACACCACATTAAATGATTATAAAAATGATATTCGGCCCTAAATGTACTAAATATATGAAAAGTACTGTATTGTGATAATTTGATAATAAATTGACATTAATATTCTGAAAAAGAAGAGTTTAATTAGAGCAAACAGTAAAAATAAAGTATGTAAAGTATGTGGAACCTTACCCTTGGAGTGAGGCGATGTCCGAGAGTGAAGTGCGGGGCGGTAGAGGAGGATGAAATGGTGAAAAACGTTTGCGTACAAGTTGCAGAAAACGTAAACACTTAATTAACTTTACAAAACCGATTTATAAATGACAGAAAACATTAACACTTAATTTTAAGAAACGCATTTACAAATGGCAGGAAATATTATCACTTAACTTGACAATAAACTTAAAATAAAATATATTTTTTTTTCTATTTTTCTATTTTTTTTTTTTTTTTACTTTACGTTTTCTATTTTCTAAATTTAATTACACTACGCATTTTCTTCATCAGTACTACCACTTTTTTTTTTCATTTTTTGGCTGGCGCTTGGTCTGCTTCTACCAAAGGCCTCTTACTAAAATATGCGTCCAAAGAAGCTTGGTTCTGCCTGCTTCTTAAAATGTTCCTGAAATAACTCGGGCAAACTTCATTACAGTACTCAAGAGCACGACCTGTGAGAATTATTTCTGGGTGTCTCTTTTCTACAAGTCACCATTTTAAAGTAGCCATCTAGACCCTCTTTAATTTCTGCGTTGTCAGTGGCTCATCCTCCTCACCCCCGCTGTACTCTTCACTCGCATGGCCTCCAACTCCTTCAGGTTATCCGTCGTAAGTTCATCTTGGTGCTCCTGGATAAGCTCATCAATGTCGGCCTCATCAACTTCCAGACCCATGGACTTCCCGAGTGCAGCAATCTTGGCAACTTCAGATTGAGCATCAGGTTCAGGATCGTCAACATTTTCGGAATCGTCTTCAGTTTGGTCGGCGTGGAGGCCCTCAAAATCTCGTGCGGAGATGGAATCAGGCCACAGCTTCCTCCAAGCAGAGTTCAATATGTGCCTCGAAATCTCCTGTCAAGCTTGATCCATCATTTTGAGGCATAGGACAATATCAAAATGCTCCTTCCAAAATTAACGAAGGGTGAGGATTGTGCTCTCAATGATTTTGAAACATCTCTTGAAGAGATATTTCGTGTAGAGTTTCTTAAACTTTGAAATCACTTGCTGGTCCATGGGCTGGAGGAGAGGGGTGGTGTTGGGTGGAAGATAGAGAATCTTGACAAAGGAATATTGTGGTGCAATATGTACATGGAGGGAAGGAGGGTGACCAGGGACATTGTCCAGTACCAGCAGGCCTTTCATAGGAGGGCACTTCTCTTCCAAATATTTTTTCACAGTTGGGCCAAAACAAATATTTATCCACTCGATAAACAACTGTCTTGTTACCCAGGCTTTTCCATTAGCCCTCCACAACACGTTTAGATTTTCCTTAACGATTTTGCGGGTCTTGAAGGCTCGAGAAGTATCGGAGTGATACACCAGCAGGGGTTTCACCTTGCAATCCCCATTGGCATTTGCACATAATGCAAGGGTAGGCCTATCCTTCATAGGCTTATGCCCGGGTAGCCCATTTTCTTCTGCTGTGATGTACGTTTGACGAGGCATTTTTTTTTTCCAAAAAAGCCCAGTCTCGTCGCACTTGAAGACTTGCTGGGGACTGTAGCCATCCCGGACAGTCAACTCGCCGAACGTCTTAACAAAGGCTTCGGCTGCTTTCGTGTCCGAGCTTGCAGCCTCCCCATGACGCACCACCGAATGAATGCCTGAGCGTCTCCTAAATTTTTCAAACCGCCCATGATAAGCTTTGAACTCTGGGGGTTCCTGCTTCGATTTTCCTTCTCCTGCATCTGCATCAGCCTGAGCATACACAAGATCACTGAAAATGGCGCCGGCTTTCTGGCAGAGTATTGCTTCGGTGATAGGGTCTCCAGACATTTCTTTGTCCTTTATCCAGACAAGCAGCAGTCTCTCCATCTCATCATGGAGGTGGCTTCTCTTGCTGGAGAAAAAGTCACGCCCTTAGAAGGTGTTGCTGCTTTGATAGCTCCCTTCTGCTTAAGGATCATTCCTATCGTAGATGGATTTCAGCCATATTCCTTCGCGAGCACACTTGACTGTATGCCAGCCTCGTATTTCTTTATTATTTTCACCTTAATCTCCACGGAAAGCATCATCCTCTTCTTTCCCTTAACATCAGTGACTTTCTTGGGACCCATGGCTAATGATGCATCGTAGGATCACACACGATAACAGTACGTAATACAGTAAAATTGTTTCGAAAGCGATATCACAAACACTAAGTCAATGCATACGATACCGTTGCAGGAACGAGAAGACATAGGAACACCGATACGTAGATGCACGATGGGATACAGTACAGTAGATACCGACCAATAGGAGAGCATGATCTCATGGTAGTAACTAGCATCCAAGTAGGGAGATAACCAATGGGAACACAGGAGGATGGTAGTGAGTTTACGGGCTGGGGGCGTGCGAATCTTAAAATCCATCTTGGATGCTCCCGCTTGTACTGCCTTTTGTTGTCCGAAACATTTTTCATGATTCGAGTCATAAAATTCTTCGCATCTCCTTTCGTGAAGTGAAAATTTCGTAAGCCGATTCTTTCGTAGCTAGAGGTTTGACTGTACTTTGAAACCATCTGTAACTATTCTTGTGTCAACACAATTTGTTTTCTGCGCAATATGTAGCAATTTTATCAAGTATTTTGGACGACCAGTTCTGATAACTTGTTGGGTTATTATACATATTTTAAATTCAATTCCCTCTTTAATTGGCAGCCAGTGTAAATCAATTAGTATTGGGGTGATCCTTTCTCTAGGTGGGACACCTTTTATCAGTCTTGCTCCTCTGTTTATTATGTTTTGTAATTTCTTAAGTTGTACTTTTGGTAAGTTGTAATAGATGGAGTTGCAGTAGTCAATACTGGTAATAACACAGTTCATCTAATATTTCTTAGATGATAATCAGCAGTTTTTACTACATTACTTATTTGGGCATTGAGAGACAAGTTACAGTCAAGAAATACACCTAGACACCGGCACTGTGTCATTATTTATGTTCATTTGAATATCACCCAAGCTTCTCACAGTGTTTCTCTTTCCCACCACCATGAACTCAGTTTTGTTCTCATTTAATTTTAGTTGTTTAATTATCATCCATTCTCTAACACTATCAAGGATTCGGTTTAGAGTTTCAGTAGTGTCACCTATATCATTTATGTAGAAGTAAAATTGTTTGTCATCCGAAATACAAAACAAATAGATGATAGTTTTGGGTCATGAATGTCGGGTGACAGACTCCTTAATGACTGTTTTTATTGAGTCGTCTTTATGGGGACACACGCTGTTTGACATATTTATGCCCTAAGGTCAGTTTAATGCCTGAGATAGGATTTGTCAGCGCTGTAAAAATTCTCTGCCACGTTTAAAAAGAAACGTGTCATTTTATTGTTATTAAAAGTAAGGAAATTACGAGGGCATTTAATAATCGGCGAATATTTATTATAAATTAATCATATTTGCATTATATAACCTATGCTACCTCCATACGCCATACAACGTGATGGTAATATTTGATATGGCATCGTCGCTCCCCGCCAAAACCCTGCCTTATTCGCTTAACAGGAACCGATAGAGTAAAGATCAGGTAAAACAAAAGTAATCTGCAAAAGACAAGAAAACCAAATCTGTGCGAAATAATGCCATTTAATTACACCTGAGACGAAAATAGAGTTAAGTACAGTATTTCATTCCCATATAGGTTAAAGGCGTTGCTCACCGAGGATGCGCGCTTGGCCGTGGGTCTGTACTTGCCTAAGACCAGACTTCACGATAAAGCTGAAACAATTTATTATTATTATTATTATTATTATTATTATTATTATTATTATTATTATTATTAATTTCTAAGCTATAAACCTAGTTGGAAAAACAGGTTGCTATAAGCCCAAGGGCTCCAACAGGGAAAATAGCCCAGTGAGGAAAGGAAACAAGGAAAAATAAAATATTTTACAGCGTTCCCGAGTATACTCTCAAGGAAGATGTCTCTAACCCAAGACTGTGGAAGATCATGGTACAGAGGCTATGCGACTACCCACGACTAGAGAACAATGGTTTGATTTTGAGGTGTCCTTCTCCCAGAAGAGCTGCTTACCATAGCTAAAGAGTCTTTTCTACCCTTAACAAGAGGAAAGTGGCCACTGAACAATTACAGTGCAGTAACACTTTGTGTGAAGAAGAATTGTTTGGCAATCTTAGTGTTGTCAGGTGTACGAGGACAGAGGAAAATATGTAAAGAATAGGCCAGACTATTCACTGTGTGTGTGTGTAAGCAAAGGGAGAATGAACCGTAACCAAAGAGAAGGATCCAACGTAGTACTGTCTGGCCAGTCAGAAGACCCCATAACACTGTCGCGGTAGTATCTCAAGGGCTGGCTGGTGCACTGGCCAACCTACTAAATGACTAAACTGAACATCATCGTGTGTACAGTATGTTAATTCTGTAACAGAAAGTAATGAACACCACAGAACATATTTTGAAAAGAGCTAACAAAAACCTTATGCAGTTCAGAACCAAACTGGTCATGATATTTGTAAGCGATCGTGTGTATTAAAAAAAGATTACAGTCAAAGAAACACAAACTAGAGACAGAGTATTTAGATCTGTACCGAGTAAAGATGGTGAAACCTAGCACAGTTGTGATACAAATTACAGTATTGTCAGTGAAATAGAGCATGAATACCATCAGTCACATGTACATATAGTTCCTGAAGATGTAGTTTTCAAAAGTTTTAATCAGGCTTGGCCTCCCTATCTTTCCAAGCACAACATTCCAAAAGTTGATGGGTAGGTTATTTTTTTCTGAACAGACCTTATTTACCTTCTTTTTTGGCCATGTTTTACAGATAAATTTGATGATGTAAATAATGTGTGTTTATGTATGTACGTAATGTAGTGAGGCAAGTTCTGTGTCAATACTGCCGGTTTTCTAAAAAAAAAATATCTTACATAACTACTTGTGAGAACCTGATGTAGAGTATAGCGAAAAAAAGAGTTCAGGTGTTTTTCGTCAGGTGGGTATTATATTAAAGAGGGACTCATCATGTGGTTCCTGGTAAAAGTTTATTTGGATACGGGATTAGCATTAAGCTTCTAGGCAAGGCAGTGTTAGTGGATTGTGTATATACGATTACCTTGTCCTTCCTTATATGGTCATATAATGAAAGAGGGGTGAGGAAACTAGATTAGATTTCTTGGAAAAGGGCTAGTGACAAAGGAAACTGATGATAATTACCATGAAACAAAGGGCAAATTAGCCATGTAATAAACTTTATTGAAAAGAAAGAAGAGGGAATTTGGTCCCTTTTGCTTATATTTCTCGAATTGGTTTCTGGACGATCTAAGCGTGTGGTTAGTGAGACAGTATTCAAATGAAATGTAGACTATGATAATGAAGACGTTTTGAGTTTATAGTGAGATATTTCATTATATCTATAAACAAAGTGTTGTGAAGGAAACTAGAAAAACTTAAAATTTCTATGTTGTTACCTTTAGGATTGACAAGAAACAGTATGCCCTATACAAAATCATCTCAATGAGGGTTAAAATTCTGGGGCCTTATGGGAGACAGGTTTGTCTCCCTGCCCATGAGGCTTTTATAGTTGATGAAGGAATAATCCTAGGATTTTTTCAATCAGTGAGGACTGTAAGTGAGTAGGTAATGACTTTACCTTTTCTTGCAACTGCCTTACTATAAAGATGGCATCCACAGTCCCTCTTCCCCTCATGAATCCATATTGCTGTTTCCCAATCTTTACAATCTCTCTTACTCTCCCATATAGTACCCTCTCTAACACTTTCAAACCATGCTCTGTTCGGGTAGTTTGTAGCGCTACGGCCAAGCGTCCTAATTTGTTTATTATCGCTCCGACTGTTATCTTGTATAGAATAAAAACGTTTGGAAATGGTCTACGGATCTTAAATATGTTGTGTAAGGGGGGGTCCGGGGGGCACAGCCCCCCTGGGTAAGGACACGGCTTTTAGCATAGGTTAGGTGGGTTTCTTAAGTTAGCTTCTCCCGTCGTACTCGTAGGTAAGGAAACTGTTGTGTAAGGGGGGTCCGGGGGGGCACAGCCCCCCTGGGTAAGGATACGGCTTTTAGCATAGGTTCAGAATATTCCCGTTTTCTACGGGATCTGGCCGTCACCCTACAAAGGCTCCCTCTGTTCATTGAATTCCCCTGTAGTTACTGCATTCCATGATGTCACCTTTCTACTTATATATATAGATACCATTAAACTCTCTTCCCATATTGCGCTCAATAAATCAAGCATCTATTCTTCCCCCTATGTAGCTAGTATCTTGACCATTTCAATTTAAAACTCTGATGGGCCTGGTGCTTTACCATTTTTCCTTTTTACCCAATGCCCGCTTTGCTTCAGTACCCTGTATCACCATC
Organism: Palaemon carinicauda; assembly: GCF_036898095.1. NCBI lineage: Eukaryota > Metazoa > Arthropoda > Malacostraca > Decapoda > Palaemonidae > Palaemon > Palaemon carinicauda. The sequence continues at coordinate 108,029,401 of NC_090742.1, forward strand.
ACTGGCCTCTTCACCCTTTGTGCAGACAGTGCTCCACTCTTTTGCGCCTATCCTGTCCAGTTCAGGAAGGGTGGCCCCTCTGATGGTCCAGTACTTTGCTGTAATAGAGGGTCTTGAGAGTCTCAATGATGGTGTTGGGCAATGCTGGTGGGGGTATTTATCCACCTGGACAGGTTCAACCATACTGCTAAGGCCAGTTCTGAGAGACTAGACTAAGACTGGACCTCATTAAGCCTTCTTCTTTATTTCAGTATTTCTCTTTTTGCAATATAGGGATTTTGTTGGCAACCACTGTTAGAACATTGACCATGTTTTGTATATATTTCAAATTTAGATGCCATCACCCTCTGGCAGACCTCATTGGGTGCAGCCAGTGATCCGGTTTTAAATCTCACATATTTGCGGGTAATTGGTGATGTCAGACATTGAAGTTGTTGGTAGGAGGGGTAACTACCCCCACTGACCAATATGCACTCACCTAAAGAGAGGGAGCTGCTCTCTAATAGAAGACTGGTCCCTGGTAAAACCTCTTTTCATGTTTAGCCACATGGGATAGGAGGACTGAAATCCCCTGATAAGAGATGGATAACTTGGCCTGGTACTTGTTTGCAAACCAACCCCTCTGAAAATGACCTGGAAAATACGAATGTGGATTTCGGTATTGACAACTCCAACTTGAGTTCTAATATTGTGACATTAGAATCCTATTCACGTTATGTAGAGAAGAAGAAGGGAGAGAGTAAGAAATGATTGCAAAACAGAAAAATATAAAAAAGCAGAAATATTACCTGATCACTATGAATTAGTGAATTGTGAAAAAATTTTGATTCTAGAACTTGAAAATGGAATACATGAAAGTGTGAATGTTTTTAAACCAAATAGGGAGATAGTAAATGTTGAAATACTATGCCATCCCTAGGGTCAGAGGGATGGCGGTGTATATTAGCATTGGATACCCTGCTTCCCATAAGTCCTGCTATGAATGTTGATGTCATGAGATTAAGGTAATAAAAGTTTGTGGCAAGCGACAACTTCTATTTGTGTTTGATCTACCAGAATCCAGACATGGATGAGTCTATCTTTGATTGTCTTCTTACCATTATGGCTAAGATACAAGAAGATGATAGAAAGGCCACTTTTGTCTTTGTTGGTAATTTCAATGCTCACTGTAGGGAGTGTTTAAATTTTGTTTCTCTCACCAATCGCCATGGCTTAAGAGCTTTAGACTTTGCCACTGAATCATGCTGTGAGCAAATCATAAGTGAACCTATTCACAGGTTTGGTAACCCCCTTTGCGTTATAGCAAGTAAGATTGGTCCTCCAGTTAGGACATCTGATCATGCCTTGATTTCATTAGTAGTGAAGACTGAGCAGTCTGTCCCTGATGCATCATACTCATGTAAGATTTATAAGAAACCTCAAGCAGACTAGAATGGGATTTTGCATGATCTTTAGGGCTTGACCTAGTCACAATTGTATAGTAGCGTTGATCCTGTTGTCCCTTTGAATGGGAATATAGTTAACATAATTGATTGGGTTATGTCTTCTCGTGTGCTAAGGTACCGAGTGAAGGACAAACCATGGTTCAATGATGATTGTAGACATGCTTATTTGGAGAAGCAGAAGGCCTATCATCTTTGAAAGGGGAACAGATCAGATATGACCTGGAATAACTATACTCATCTTAGAGCTTTTGCTCAGAGAGTTTATGCTTCAACTGAAATGGAATATAATTTAACCATAAAAGAAACCCTTTCTGGTACAACCCAGGAGCATAAGTGGTGGACTACCCTTAAATCTGCACTCTTTGGTGTAGATGCAACAGTTCCTCCTTTACTTAAACCAGATGGCTCTATCACTCACTGTCCAAAGGAAAAGACAACCCTTTTGGCTGATATTTTTGACAATAAGCTCAGTAATGAGAAACTCGAACTTTTTCATTCATGTTTTCCTAAGGCTAAACTAACTAGTTTAGCTTTCCGATCTCGTGAAATTAAAAATCTCTTGATGGACCTTGATGCTTGTGGAGGTGTATTATTCCTTTGTTTTTCTTTTTTTTTAAACACTGCAAATTTCTTAGCTCCAAAGTTATCTGTTATTTTGCGTAAGTTAGAAAGATAATTAGAAATGTTTCTTCACTATGTAAATATGTTTGGGGTAGCTCAAGTTCAACTGATTACCACCCAATGTCCATAACTCCTATATTATCCAAAGTTTTTCAAGGTCTTTTGTCAAAAGGTCTTAATAGGTTTGCTGAAGGTAATCATATGTTCCCTAGTTTGCAATTTGGTTTTAGTAAAGGCCTTGGAGCATGTGATGCCCTTCTTAAAATCTCCAATGCTGTACAGAAATTCCTTGATTGTGGTCAGGAAGTTCATATGATTGGCCTTGGTTTTATTGCTGCCTTTGACCGTGTTAATCATGAGGCCCTTGTTTCCAAACAATCATTTGGGAGGGGTGGGTTGTTTCTTAGCATCATTATTGAATTTTTAAGTAATAGATCACAGAGTTGTTATTGATGGGCACCATAGTGAGTATAGGAATATGATATCTGGTGTTCCTCAAGGTAGTGTTCTTGGCCCATTACTTTTCATACTATATACTGTATGCATGACATGTGATTTGGCCTAGAATACAAGCTTGTTGTATATGCAGATGACGCTGCACTCTTTGCATCAATTCCATCTCCTGAATGTAGATCTGGGATTGCTGAATTCCTTAATAGAAATCTAGTTAAAATTAGTGCATGGTGCAAATTATGGTGTATGAAGTTGAATCCTAACAAAACTCAAAGTAAAATGATAAGTAGGTCAAGGACAGTGGCTCCTCAACTTCCGGATCTTAGCATTGATAATGTTTCTTTAACTTTGTATGGCTCTTTTAGAATTTTAGGGGTGATTCTCGACAGCAAGTTTAGTTTTGAGAAACACATTAGGTCTGTGTCTTCTTCAATTAGACACAAAAATTGGCTTATTGAAAAGGTCTTTTAAAATTTTCGGTGATCAATCTATTCTGAAAAAGTGTTTTTATTCTTTCATTCTACCTTTTTTTGAGTATTGTTCTCCTGTTTGGTCTTCAGCAGCTGATTCTCATCTTAATTTGTTGTACAGGAACTTACGGTTTATTAAATTTATTATTCCTGACCGAGATATTAATCTCTGGCACCATCGTTCTATTAGTTCATTATGCATGTTGCATAAGATTTTTTATAATTCTGACCATCATTCACATTCAGATTTGCCCGGACAGTTCCATCCTGTTCGTAATACTAGGCATGCAGATAATTCTAATAGTCAGACCTTCTCCATCATGAGGCTCAATACTACACAGTACTCTAGAAGTTTTATTCCAGCTGTGACCAAGTTGTGGAATGATCTTCCTAATCAGGTAGTTGAATCAGTAGAACTTCAAAAGTTCAAAGTTGGAGCAAATGTTTTTATGTTGAACAGGCTTACATAAGTCTTTTTATAGTTTATATATGAAATATCTCTTTTAATCTTGTTAGTGTTTTTTTTAAATATCTTATTTTAATTGTTCATTACTTCTTATATAATTTATTCATTGCCTTATCCCCTTTCCTCACTGGGCTAGTTTTTGGCTGTTGGAGCCCTTGGGCTTATAGCATCTTGCCTTTCCAACTAGAGTTGTAGTTTGGCTAATAATAATAATAATAATAATAATAATAATAATAATAATAATAATAATAATAATAATAATGTGGACGGCAGCCAAAAATTCTTCCTCAGGGAAATTGAAGTCTATTGATAAAGACACTATTCCCCCATACATAGCGAAAGGTTGAAATGCTTTTCACACCCCATTTTTAACCAGAGTGATATATGCTCCAGAGTTACTAGAGATGGAAGAAAAAGAAATATAGGATGAACTAAGAAAAGTAAGGGAGTAGTGAAAGTAGTTAGTTATAACTCTTGATCAGTGTAGGCTACCTAATTTTATTAACGCTGGTTGGCTATCTTTAAAGATAAAACCATACATCCATTCATCATTTCGATGTTATCATTGCCAAATGTATGACCATTTAAGACAAAAGTGCAAGGAAAAACTAAAGATTAAGCTTGGTGTTTGTGCCAACTGTGGAAAAAAAATAGTCAAGGAGCTTGCACAGAAAATTCAAGTTGTATTCACTATGGGGAAGCACACCCAGCTACATCTAAAAGTTGTGTTAAGTTTATTTTTGAAAAAGAAATTCAGGCCATTAGGATCATGGAAAGGGTTACTTTTAAAGAGGCCTGGAAAAGAACTCTTGAAAAGCAGATAAGGCCAGGGCAGCCTTCTTCGTTGGTTCTGAGGAAAAAATTGCCAAAACACACTGAAGAAAATAGTATCCTCACTTCCAACATAAAGAAAGATATGAAAGTAGTTAAACAAGATGTAAGTCCCATTGCAAATTTATATCCGGAAAGTGTAGAGAAATCTAAACAGATACTTGAAGAACAGAAAGATATTAAAAATCCTTCTTCCTCTATTGTAAACTATAATATAAACCCCTCTCAGTCCGCGTCCTTGCCTGATTTCATGGAGATTCCACTTAAAACCAATTTACCTGGTGCACCTATAATGGGGAACGTGCAAAAACCTGGTAGCTGACCACCTTTTAATCGAAAAAGAGAGAGACCTCCCTTTATCTCGCCCCCTTCCATAAGAAGGATTAAAGTTATGATTTCAAATAAATGGGATGTCTTGTTTGCCAATGTTTCTGATCAATTGTAAGACACTCTAAATAAATCAGAAATTCAAGTTGAGGTCCACCATCTCTCTCAAAAATTAAATAAAAAGACACAAAGAAAAAGACAAACACAAGACTCAATATATCAAGACCCTCTCTATTAAAACACCGGGAAATAGTTTAGATCAAATATTGCCAGTGGGAACACTTCATCCAAGGTGTCTCCCCGAAAATAAACCATAGTATTTTCTTCCATTTTGCATTGGAATTGTCAGGGTTTAAGGGCCAAATAGGAAAAAATTAGACTCCTCCTTCATGAGCACTCCCTTATAATTGTATGTCTACAGGAGAGCAAGCTTGATACTAATATTCCTTGTCCACTAGAGTATGTTAGCTATAGGATACCCCATGATCAACAAGCAGGGAGCCATGGCAAAAGTCTTATATACGTTCGTCGAGATGTTCCCCAAATATCTATGCCTATCTGTACCCTTCTGCAGGCAGTGGTTCTACAAATTAATATAGGGATAAAATACACAATATGTTCTCTTTACTTGCCTCCAAATGACAACATCTCGTGTAAAAATTTAGTAGAGGGGATTCAACAACTCCCTCAACCTTTTCTCTTACTAGGAGATGTGAATTGTAGACATCCTTTATGGGGTGACATTTTATCAAACACAAGGGATAACATTATATTATCAGTCGGGGAGAATGAAGATGTAAGACTGTAATACAGGACGGCCTACACACTTTCATGTCCAGACAGGTACCTTTCATGCATTGACCTTTCAATTGCAAGCTCTAGGTGCCTTCTCGATTTTGATTGGAGAACACTAGATGATTGGCATACTAGTGATCATGCACCAGTCATTACAAACACCAACGATGGTTCACCTTTACAGAGATTGCCACAATGGAACTTTGACAAGGTGGGCTGAGATAGATTTCGGGAGCTAAGCAAAATTGAAGGGAACGCAGAACAATTCAATTCCCAAAACCACAAGGTTACTCAGACGATGATGACTAGTCCCTTGGTGTTCTTAAGAACCAACTCCCTTGCACAGAACCACAAGAGAATCTTTGACTCGATTGCAGAGATGCCGTACAGAGGATAATTAGATAATATATAAAAAAATGTAGAGCACAGTTCTGTTATGCCATGAAAGAAGCTAGACGCCAGTTTTGGATATCTTTTGTTTCCCCCGTCAACAGTAGAACACTAGCAATTTCTGTATGGAGGAAAGTAAAATAGATAGCTGGCAAATTCACCCCCAACCCACCACCAGTGTTGAAGGTAAATGGTCAGTACGTGACTGAAGCAACTAAGGTTAGCAATGCTTTGGCTGATCATTTCTACAATGTATCATGCAAGTGTGAGGCAGCTCCTGGTCACATGTATAATAGGATTGAAGAAAGGAAAATGTTAAATTTTGCAACACAAAAGGAGGAATCTTACAATGCTCCTTTTTTTAAAAGAGAATTTGATTCTTCACTTTCTTATTGCAATGATACAGCCCCTGGTCCTGATGGAATTCCATATGCACTGATTTAACATGTAACTGTTAATACTAAGTTATTTATTCTAAGCATTATTAACAGAATAGGGCATGATCATAGTTATCCAAGTGTTTGGGAACTAGCCATTATTTTAGCCTTTTTAAAACCCGTTAAGGATAAGTTTTTAGCAGCGAACTATCGACCAATTGTATTGACATCTTGTTTATGTAAAATCATGGAGAAGATGGTCAATGCAAGAATGGTGTGGTACCTGGAGAAGAGAGGTATTTTATTACCCATCCATTGTGGATTTAGAAAAATGCATTCAACAACATATGCGTTGATACGATTTGAGTCTTCTATTTAGGAAGCCTTTGCTTTTAAAGAAGCACCATGTAACAGCCTTTTTTACCTTGTAAAGGCACATGATACTGCATGAAGATATGATGTAGGTAAAACCCTTTATAATTTGGGACTGAGAGGAGAGCTACAATTGTTCATTCAAGCATTTATTTCACATAGATTATTATAAGTTAGAGTGGTGAAACTGTTAGAGAGGAAGTGTCAGGATGAAGGAGTTCCCCAGGGTAGTGTGCTAAGTGTAACCCTATTTGCATTAGCCATTAATGGGATATCCTCTGTCATTCTTCAAGATGTTCTCTTAACACTGTTTTTGAATGATCTCTCCATATCATTTGCTGGAGCTAGAATGTCATTGATTGAGAGAAAATTACAACTCTCAATTGACCAAATAATTCACTGGGGTGATATGAATTATTTTAAGTTTTCGATAAGCAAAACTGTTGTTGTTCATTTCTGCTGTATTCGAGGAATACATTCAGACCCGTTATGTACATAAAAGGTCAACGAATCTCGTGTAAATGAAGCAAGATTTTCACGATTGATATTTGACTACAGGCTTACATGGGTTCCGCACTTGAAAGGCTTAAAAGTAAAATGTCTTGAGGTTCTGAATCTTTTAAAAGTGTTGTTTCATACGTCATGGGGAGCAGACCGCAAAACCCTTTTAAAGTTATACTAGGCCTGAGTTTTTTTTTTTCAAAAATTAGTTATGGATATGAAATATACTCCTCAGCCACCCTAAGCGGATTAAGGATTTTAGATTCTACACACCATACTGGATTCAGATTGGCCACAGGACCCTTTAGAACATTACCTATTCCAAGCCTCCTTGTTGATGCTGGAGGATTACCTTTAGATTTTATCGAAACTCTTCTATTGTTTGGTATTGGTTTAGGTTGCAAAGACTTCTTAATTCTTTAGTGTATCAGATTGCAAATCTTGTAAGGCATTCAGCATGTTTTGAGTTGCACCCATAGGGAATTGCTTTTTATACATACGAATGGCTCTAAAACTGATGCTGGCGTTGGATTTGGAGTATATAGTAGTACTTTTAATCAAAGAGTGCACTTCCCCTAGTATTATCTATATTTACTGAAGAAATATATAATATACTAGCCTCTACTAAAAAAACAGCATTGAAAGAGGAGGGCAATTTACCATTTTTAGCGATGCAAGAAATGTACTATAAACTTCAGGAGCTTTAATTTCAGTAACCTTTTATTTGCAAAGATTTTAGAGTGGCTTATTATTGCTGGGCTGAGAGGTATAACAGTTCAACTTTGCTGGGTCCCGGCACACGTAGGTGTGCCTGGAAATGAGAAGACCGAGTTACTGGCAAAGAATGCTGCAGATGAGTTGTTACCCAAAAAGTATCTCATTCTCTGTAATGATTTTTTTTACCTAGTATTAAGAATTTAATTTATAATAATTTGCAACAGCATTTGGATAGTTTAGTTGAAAATAAGATGAGAAAAATATTGAATGTTATATCTCCTTGGAGGTATAAAATGATGCCCCGAAGGTAGGAGACTACTCTTTGTTGTCTCCCCATTGGTCCCTCTGGTTGACACACGAGTTTCTGCTGACTGGCCAACACCAGCCATATTGCAACAATTGTTTAGTACCGCTGACCGTAAGGCAGTTATTGACCAAATGCCCCACTTTTAGCACCATGAAAAATAGAGGCTCAAGATGAGGATGGCAGGTTCATGCTTGCTAAGATTATTGGACATAATGTGCCGCACTATGCTAGCAGTATTTGACATTTATTTCAGAAGCTTGTCTTCTGAAAACTATCTAACTTTTATAAGGACATATTGGTTTTTATTGTTTTGAATTGAATTTCTTTTTATTTTTTATTTATAACAAACTATATCAGCGTCAATGACATTAGATGTTAGGATGACCGAAAACTCCAAATTAATCATCCAATCAATCAGAAAGGGTGGTAGAGGTAAGAAAGGAAGAAGAGAACGCTGAAGTTGGTATTCTCCTCTTTCAGCTGCTGCGAGTGGGGAGATGCTTGGTATACCATAGGGCAATGTGACAGTGGCATGGAACAGAGCAGGGAGTGGTAGGAGTTCTTAGGAATGCCTACTGTCTGCCCTTCATAGACCTTCATCCTCCCCTCACTTGTAATCTGATGGCATTCCAGAGTTACCCTTCAAAATTGCCAAAAGCCCTATCCTTAGCAACAAAGGTGAAAGCGATGAAGGAGAAGAATGCACACAAAGTCATTCGTCACAGTTCTCGTGTTTCTTCAGTCGTCTCTTCCTGGTGACGAAATCGTCTGAGAACCTGAGACCCATTTCCACTTTCTCCTGCTGAACAAGTTTGTTTATCAAACACTTTTCAGCATGGAGATGACAATTACAGTGCAGTTTTCCATGAAAGAGGACGACATGATTTAAGTGGACCTGAAGGAAGGGTATTTTCAAATACGTTTCTTAGTTCTACAGAAAATACCTCCGTTTTGTTCCCGAGGAAGTAGTGTGCCACTTCAAAGTCCTGTGCATCAGTTTGTCCACTGCTTCCGAAGTGCTCATATGGTTATCCATTCTAGTCTCAGCTAGGGCCAAACAAGTGAGGTGTCTCGATGGCTGGTTGATCCTGGCAAGATGTGGATGTCTCATGGCACTGTAGGACTTTATGGGCTGAATGAAAATTCTTTGAGATATAAGGATAAACTTGTTAAGGAGATCCGAATGAAGAAAGCCTTGTTATTAGCTTGGATGAATTTTAGGGGGATAATCCTAATTCTGTATATTTCAGGGAGGTTGAAAACCTTAACGGTTTGGTTGAGATCAGAATTTTTTCAAACAAATTTCTTCCAAATAATGGAAGCATTTCAGTAGAACACAGGTTTATAGATCCAGTAGGAGCTGCCCAGTATTATTTAGACAAAAATTCAGGCATTAGAAGTATGGTGGATTGAGGACCAGTATCATAAAGGAATAGCCACCAACTCATTCATAATTCAAGAGAAAGCCAAGTCTCTACTCCATCATTTCATGTGAGATGACTCACAGCCAACCACCAGTAAAGACACTAAATCTACGCTGCATATGCCTTTACAAGGCGTTTTTTCATTAAAAAACGTCAAAATGACTAGGGAGTCTGGCTCTCCAGACCACGATGAAGGTCAAGTTTTTCCTGCGGAGCTTGTTGATAATGTCCAGGAGCGAGTTTGGGTTTCAAACCAGAACAAGTGTGGAGCATGAAGGAAACTAGCGAGTTTATGAACATTGATGTGAAATTTTTATTTGTTTTACTTGACTACAAAAGTGTTCAATATTGCATGTGCATTTAATTGTAACTGTAATTAGCATATATACATATAAGATTTTGTCATGCACAATACAATAATTTCAATGATTAATATACATACGCTAATTTCGATAACTTATCACAGTATTATACAACATTGATTAATGCATATTTTCAATGTTTGGCAAGTTAGTTTTCGAAGAAGATGCCTCAGAGGACACTTATTGCCCAAGAAGAACACTGTGCTCTCAGGTTCAAGGAAGCAAAGGACAGGTGGTCTAGTGACTCATAGTACATTTTGTTTTTTTGTTTCTCTGATTTCACAACATGTGTTTGAGAAATAAATTTAAGTGATATTTGAAAAAGTATATATATATATATATATATATATATATATATATATATATATATATATATATATATATATATATATATATATATATAGTGCACTATAAAGAATTGTGTGCACTGCCCAATTTTGTGGAGAGTCTTGCATTATTATGGATTTCCTCTTAAATATGTAAATTTTATTAAGTCTTCATGGGCATAGCAAGTGCGAAGTTAATGTTAGGGGAGTCCTGTCAAATAACAGTTGTGTACTCCAAGGGAATGTGGTGTCATTTATGTTGTTTATCATCTTCATGGATTTTGTAATGGATAGAACAGTTGGGGATGGTGGAGAAGAATTGGACTGGATTGGTGACAGGAAATTAGCTGACCTAGAGTATGTTGATGATGCTGTCCTTATTAGAAGAACACAAGACTTGTCATGCTTGCTTACTAGAATGCATGAAATTTCACTTGAGATTAGGCTCAAGATAAATAGAAGAAAAACAAAGATAATGAGAATGGAATATGCAATGGAAGATGAAATATCATTGGAAGGAGAATGGATTTATGAGGTAGAATTATTTAAAATATTTAGGAGCTTTGATTTCTAATGCAGTCTTTAGAATCTGAGTTTAATGAAAGACTGACAAAAGCTAATCAGATAATGGTTAGGTTAAATAAAATTTGGAAATCAAATTGCCTGAAATTACATATAAAAATCTGGCTATATATCCGTTTAGTGATATCGGTGTTACTGTATAGACATGAGTCGTGGTATGACAATGAAACAATATCCAACATATTTTGTAGATTTGAGAACAAAGCCCTCAGAACAATATTGGGAGTAAATGGCAGTACAGGACTAGAAATGAAACTATAAGAGAGATTAGTCGAGTACCATAAGTGGATGAGATCATAGTGAAGGGTAGATGGAGATGGTTTGGGCATGCTCTTCGCACTCCCCAAGAGAGATTAGTTCACCAAACTTTCAACTAGGCTCCACAAGGGACTAGAAGAGTTGGGAGACCCAGGCCTACATGGCTGAGAACTATGAAGTGTAAAGTAGGAGGTAATGAATGAAGAAGTATTGATTTAAAAGCTCAAGATAGAGATGATTGGCGAAATCTTACGGAGGCCCTTTGTGTCAATAGGCGTAGAGGGAGATGATGATGATGATAAAATACATAAGTACATACTGTGTATGCCTCGTTAAACCCTTCTAATAATTGTGCCTTTTATTGTGTCTCCCTAGGTGTATGTTGATATTGCGTGGAACTGCTGTTGGCCACATTATTTGGCCTGGCTTTATTTACATGTCAGCCAAGCCATGTGCGTTCCAACATCTGAAGATGAACATGCTGCCTGTGTAATGGATGCACAAGAATAGAAGGGGCGAACAACAAGTAAACTTTTCATGCTGGAGGTTGAGAGGTACTTGTGAAATAAATGGTTGGAGTTCAATGTTCTACTTATCCTTGATATTGTCAAAGTATGCATCGCAATATGCAAGTGGTTTTCTTTTCTCCCAACACCACTTCTCTCATCTAGCTGATGGACCTGGGAGTCATTTTTAGGCTCATTACATGAGATGTGATGCATGACTCCAATCAGCTATAATAATGATCCTGCCCTTAATGTCACGAACAGATGGTGAATGCTTGTTGGAAACGCATCATGGATGAAATGGAGAAGGCAGCGATACAGTTCCCCATCACGACGTTCCTCAGCCCTCTTGTGAAACTTCCACCACCTCCTCCAGAGACAGACCTAGCCGCACAATCTCCTGAATCTCAAACCCCTGGTCCAGCAATCCCAGTGAAACTCCAATAAAACCTTGATGATGATATTGTCGATAAACATCCTTCCCTTCCACCAGAAAGGCAAGATATTTTTAAGTACCGTATTTTTATTGCATTACAATTACTTAGGAATACGTTCAGTAACGTTAACAAAAGAAGAAAAAACCTATGGTTAACTGTAATCAATCATTTGAACTTTTTGAAATGTTACGATAACATATAGAACATTACATAATTAATGTTTGATATTTTTTTCTTTAAAGAATTGATGACTCATTTGCGTGAACATACCATACCATGTTGCTGTGTCCATTCACTGTTCATCAAAGTTAACTGCACAGCTCATCATACTCATCTAATCTTCATTTATTATGCCTCTTTGCGGGACATTTGGTAAGTGTAATCATATATTTGCGTACTTTTTTAAGATAATACCCCTATGTAAAAGAGAGAGAGAGAGAGAGAGAGAGAGAGAGAGAGAGAGAGAGAGAGAGAGAGAGAGAGAGAGAGAGAGAGAGAGAGAGAGATTGTAATTGATTATTATTTTTTTACAGCAGTACTAGGATAGGCTACATATCCTTTACATAAGGGATTTATTACATATTTTATATATAGTACAGTACAGCCTATTATGTGCACTGCATATTATTACATTGGGGAACATCTACTGCATCTTAAGGTTTGCATCTCGAGATCAAGAGTAATTTCACTTTGTTAATCTTTCTTGTAAACAATGAACGGTGTTGTACGTACAATGTACAGTAATTCTTTATGTTTTACAGCATTTGTTCTATATTGTCTTTGAGTATTCATGTGTTCATTGAAAAATAACTACTCGGTGTGTATAAGAAATACGTTGTTGGAGTCTATGTATTAGTTGACAAGCCAAGGGATGTGTTGTATCCCCTTAGCTAACTAAGCTGTACTGCAGTAATAGTACTGTACAAGTATGTTCCTACAGAATTACAAACCATCATAATTTAATAGGATTATGACTTCAGCAAAACTGGAACAGCTGTTTAAACTTTTAATGGGGTAGTTATATTTGCTGGAGAGTGGAGTGTAGGCCCTGCTCACTCACAAGGTAGAACAGTGTTTCCTAACCTTTTTTAAATGATTACCCCAAAATTTTATTTCCAACTAATCAATTACCCCATTGAACATATACCCAGTAACATCGGATGTTTCTTTGCTCCACCTGATGAACTGTATGGATCATGTAGCCCGCTATTGGCTGCTTATAGTTAAGGATCCAAAACAAATGCAAACTTTTCCATTTTAATGGATATCAAAATGAACCATCATCAGTACAGAATATTCAATGTAACAATATTAATAGACATTATTTAGTAATCACTTTATGTTTGCTCTGGTTTTTCAGTGTGAGGGTTGAGCTTGTTTTGCCTGTGCAATTTTCTCTATTCTGGACTTGGTTACAGAAAGGGCTACACGGGCATCAGATGACACGTTGAGTCTGTTACGTTTCTTGGTCTTCATTCCAAGGACAGTAGAGAACATCTTGATTACCCCAAAAATACGGGTCCATTACCCCATTGGGGTAATTTACCCCAGGGTTGGGAAACACTGAGGTAGAGCAAGCCTCACCATGGCTTCGACCACTTTTCAGCACATGTGTACTTCTCTACTGCCTATAACTTTGGCTGATTTTTTTTTTCTTTACAGATTGTTTACTGTTTTCCTGTGTATGTAGACCCCATGAGCAGAAATGTAGGTGTGCCCTAGGAAACCTGTCTGAAAATGTGGCATGTTTATGAGCAAGTTTCGTGTGGATCCCCATTCATTGTAGGTGGTATGATGAGTGTAGTGAGATTAGTTTGGGAAGAAGTCTAAAAGGGATTCTTCAGCGTGAGACTTTGAGTACTGAAAGGTCTCATCGTGTTCACACAATGTTTGCAAATCCCTTCTCCACCCAGGAAGAGGAACTCTTACGACCCACCCTTGTGCCATTCACAGACCAAGGCACTTAGTGCCTCTTTGGCCTTGGAAGACGAGAGACCTGGAAGCAGTTCGGCTTTGGAAGGGGAGTCTAACTGTCATTCGTTTGTTCCTTCTTTCTCTGCTGAGTGTCACCTAATACCTTTAATGGTCTGGTTCATGTATTTTGTAAAGGGAAGAAAGAATCTGCCGAATTGTGTGCCCATTCAAACCCTCTTGGGAGGGAAGGAGTCTCAGGAGGCTGTTGACCCTACAGTACCCACCTCAGTTCCTGTGTCTGCAGAAACAATGAATCCCTTGGTGCTTGCTCTCATTCTTGAGCTTAGTGAGATCAGGGAGGCTACAAAGGTACTCATCAAGAGCTTGATGATGGTCATTGATCAATACTTCAGTGACCCACAAGGTTCTTGACCCACCCTTGAGTTACTGTGGTCGGGTCTTGTATGTATTAGGTTGGCCAGGGCAACAGCCATCTGTTGAGCTACTAATGTTAGAGAGTTATTGGGTCATTTGACTGACCAGACAGTACTACATTGGATCCCTCTCTCAGGTTACAGTTCATTTTTCTTTTGCCTACACATACACTGAATAGTCTGGCCTATTCTTTCCACATTCTCCTCCGTTCTCATACACCTGACAACACTGAGATTACCAAACAATTTTTCTATGCTCAAGGGGTTAACTACTGCACTGTAAATGTTCAATGGCTACTTTCCTCTTTTTAAGGGTAAAATAGACTCTTTGTCTATGGTAAGCAGCTCTTCTAGGATAAGGACACTCCAAAATCAAACCATTGTTCTCTAGTCTTGGGTAGTGTCATAGCCTCTGTATCATAGTTTTCCACTGTCTTGGATTAGATTCCTCTTGCTTGAGGGTACGTCATGCTGTTCTATCTTATTTTCTTCTTCTTGTTTTTGTTTTTTTTTAAAGATTTTATAGTTTATATATGAGTCTGGCAGCAATCTTCCCCTAGACATCAGCTTACTAAAGTAAGACAATCCTGTGTAACCTAACCTTCATACATTTCCTCAAAAAAAAAAAGAGAGAAAAAAAGAAGAGTTTTAATACAGGACCTTATAAACGGTTTGAGTGGGTGGAATATCTTAAACCAGAGGGTCGTGTCTATTGCTTTGCATGTAGATACTTTGTCATTAACATAGAAAAAAAATGAGACTCATGGTGAGAGATCATTTATTGATTTGGGGTTTAGAGAATCGAAGAATTTCTCAAACTTATTAGAAACACATTCTCAAAGTGAAAAACATGTGAATGCTATGAGTCGTTAGTTGACCTTTAAGGTAACCAACAAAATCGTATAAATTGGTAAATAATGTTGACTGTGCAACTACTTTGACTGGGCATACGTTGTACCTAGTTTTAAGTTATGGAATGAATGACATTGTATCTGGTTTAAATGCAAAGGAGAAGTGCACTATCTCTCCAGTGCACAAACTTATTACGTTTAGACTTCTACAGAAACACGCAGAGGTGAAGAAAATAAACTTTAGACATGAATCAAGCTACTCTTTTTGTGTATCTTTTTAACAATTTACAAAGAAAATAAACGATGCAATCAACCTGCGATCATAATAACCAACTTTTGTTGGGCGCTATGTGTGTTGGCTGCCTTATGACCATATATAATAGGGTGAGTAAAAGTGAATATATCATGTGTCCACTGATGGAAAAGACCATAATTGTTAAAGACCGATCTCCTTGGTTTCATGGGGAGACTTAAGAGAAAAAAAAGAGGAAAAAAATACGTAAAGAGAGAAAGTGGAATCTGTTAAAAACTGAAAATACATGGGTAGAATACAAAACTGTAATGTACCATATAATTACCTACTAAGAAGAAAAAAATACTATAAGAGAAAGGCCCGCGAAGCAGCAACAGACATAAATGAATTATATTGTCTCCTAAATGGTATGATAGGAATTGTAAATAAAAAAGAAAGGGCACCAAAGGGATAGAGTGACCAGAAACTAGCAAATAATTTTCTAGAATTCTTTAAAAACAAAATACTGGAGAAAATAAGATTAGGTCATTTACAAATATTCAACATCAGATTAGTGCTACACCAGATACAGACAAAATTAATGAGATACAATGATATAATACTAGACAATGTTACCAGAATTTTCAAGAGAGCAAATAAAAGAAACTGTGCGATCGATTTAATGCCAATATCTGAAGTTACCGGAGAAAGAAACTTTTCTAGTCTAGCTGATATAATTACGAGAATAGCAAATACAGGCATCAATAAGGGTAAGTTTCCCAAATCTGAGAAACGGCTATAGCTTAGTCACGCCAGTTCTGAAAAGTGCTCTAGATTATCAGGAATTAAGCTTGTATAGACTATTTCGAATCTACCCTTTATTTCAAAAGTGCTAGGATACGTAATTCTTGAACAGTTTAGTCACTTAGAAGAAATAGAGCTTTGCCAGACACCTAGTCTGCTTACAGAAAATGATACTCTACGGAGACGGCTATCTGTTCTGTTGTAAATGATATCCTGGAAATGATGGATGAAAACAAATGTGGTATTTTAATATTACGCGATCTTAGTACTGCTTTTGATACAGTTGTGCATGAACTGCTACTATATGATCTATGGTCCGTCGGTGTTGAAGATCAATCTTTTGAATACCTAAAAGACTACTTCATCATATGAACCATCAAATAGAGGGACTGGTCTATCAAAAATACTACAAAGGCATGGAGTGAAGTTCAAACTATCTGCAGATGATACACAATATTACTTCTCCATAAATTATATAGACGACATCTCTGAAACTCTAAACCGAATTCTTGGTAGTGTTAAGGAATGGATGATAATCAAACAACTAGATTTAGATAAAAATAAAACAGTCTATGGTGGTTTGAAAGAAAAGCAGCCTAAGAAACTTAGGTGATATTCAAATCAATGTAGAGAATAACAACTCTGCTCCAATATTTAATAAAGTTCGCGATCTAGGAGTATCACTTGATTGTAACTTGTCTTACAATACCCAAATAAATAATATAGTAAAAACTATTGGCCATCATCTTAGAAACATTGCTCTTATAAAGAAGTACTTGGATAAACATTCTATAAAGAGACTTGTGATAAACTGTGTTATTGCCAGGATTGACTACTGTAACTCTATTTACTGCAAGTTACCAAAAATGCAACTTGAGATATTACAAAACATAATAAATAGAGAAGCAAGGCTGATAAAAGGTGTCCCACTCCGAGAAAGGATCAATCCTACACTAATTGATTTACACTGGCTGCCTATCAAAGTGAGAATTGAGTTTAAAATATGTACAATAACCCATAAAGTTATCAGAACTGATCGTCCAAAATACTTAAGAGAATTGCTACATATTGCGCAGACAACAAATCGCGTTGATACGAGAATAGTTACAGATTATTTCAAGTTATTGGAACCTACATATATTTCTACTGTAGGCTCTAAAGCCTTTAAATATACGGTCCCGATACCATACAATAAGCTCAAACTGAACATCCGAAATAATGAAGATATTAAGGCTTTCAAGAAAAAACTGAAGACTTCCTTGGTCTCAAGTGCTTTGATAGTGTGGATTCGACAATAAACGTGAAGGTCCTGTAGAGAGTAGGGTTCCCCTGCCGTATAGGACCAGAAAAGCAGCCTTTAAGTAAAGTAACGTAAAGATAAACTTTATGCCAACAGGTCAAAAGAAGTAGAGGCTAACAGAGAACATGTGAAGTGTTTGCTTTGTGTCACATGTTTGCTAGGTAGGCAAGGTTTAACATTCTGTGGTCATGGTGAAAGTGAAACTTCAGAAATTAAAAGAAACTTTCATGAGACACAGTATGTTAATTGACACATGAAAATCTTGTAAGAAAATGGAAACAAGGTATGGCTACTACACGTCCCCCGAGTATCAAAATGACTTGATATAAGTGTTTGGTAAGAAAATTCTCCGAAATGTATCTACATAAATTAAGAAGGCCAAGTATTTTTCACTATTATTAGATGAGACAGAAGATCAATCAAGAAAAGAGCAATTAAGTATAATAATCAGGCTCTTTGATTGCGAAATAATCCAGGAAAGATATTGTGGTATCTATCACATGCAAAAGCTAGATGCAGAATCCCTTGCAAATTTCATTCTGAAGAAGTTGAACGAGATAGTCTTCACAGATTTCTTCTCTCAACCAGACAAACTTTGTATAACTTTATTTCGAATAGCAATTTAAGACATGAGCTTTTTGCTAAATTGCAAAAACTTGGAAAACGGGTACTAGAATTGAAATGAACAGTTGTAACTAGATGGTTCTATTGGTACATGAGTATTTACAAAATTCGTGTTCGATATGAGGGTATTCTTGCAGTATTGAATTCTCTATCTGAGTCAAGTAATGCAGAGAGATTGTTAATGCAAACAAATTGTCTCTCAGAGCAGTTTCAAGAGAAAGGTATAATTATAGTTATGACTGTAGATCTAATCACAACAACAAAACCAAACCTGATAAATGATGATAACTGGCAGAGAATATTAGAAGTTGTATGATGCAGCACAAGAGGTTGCTAGAGATCTTGGAATTGATGTACCAGCGGTAAGATCCACTGTGGGATTAACTCGCAGCAAGAGCATACAAAAAATATCAAATACACATCAATTGGCATCTTCTCAGAACATCAGCCCGAAACAACATTCAAAAGCAGAGTTGTATTTGTCAGTAGTAGATAAGTGCACTGCTGAATTTGACTGCAAGTTCAGCAGTAATATAGATTTATTTTAGTGTCTTTCTGCATTTCACTGTCAAACAAAGGAGTTCCTTGGTGAGGAAAAACTAACCCTGTTCGCAAATCTCTAAAGTGCACACATTGATACAATCCTGTTGGTCTCACAGATTCATTCTGCAAAGGTGTTCTTAGAACAAAAGAAACAAGAGAGCCAAATCAATGTGTACAGTTGTACACTGTTCTAAAAACCTTACCAGTTGTCTTTTCTGAGTTGCTAATTATCCTTAAAGTCTTGTTAACTATTCCAGTCACTACTGCTAGTAACGAGAGTTTTTTTTTCGGTTAAAACATGTAAAGAACTACCTGCGAACAACAACTGGGGATGACCGACTGTCTTCCTTGTTGATGGCTACAGTAAAACACATGGGTAAATCATTAGATTTGGAGGAAATGGTGAACGATTTTGCTAGCATGAGACACTGGTGGTACCCAGTGGTGAAATTCTATCATCATCATCATCTCCCACACCTACTGACGCAAAGGGTATCGGTTAGATTTCGCCAGCTGTCTCTATCTTCTACTTCACGCTTCATAGTCCTCAGCCATGTGGGCCTGGATCTTCCAACTCTTCTAGTTCCTTATGAAGCCCAGTTGAAAGTTTGGTGAACTACTCTCTCTTGGGGAGTGAGAAGAGCCTGCCCAAACCATCTCCATCTACTCCTCACCATGATCTCATCCACATATGGTACTCGAGTAATCTCGCTTATAGTTACATTTCTAATTTTGCCCTGCCATTTAACTCCCAATATTCTTTTGAGGGCATTGTTCTCAATTCTACAAAATCTGTTGGATTTTTTTTTATTGTCATACCACGACTTACATCCATACAGTAACACCAATCTCGCTAAACGGATGTATAGTGTGACGAGCACGGGCCGAGAGAAGGTTGTGACTCAAAGATAGGTTGAAAGCAAGTGAGTGAGTTTATTATAGAACACACTCCTTTATATACAAAAGCTGAAGGCAACAGGAAATTTCCTGTTCAAAATCAACACCGTTACTGATGAGAAAAACAGACATGTTTTTCAGGTTCTTTTTAGTGCGAGGGGAGAGCGAAGATACAAGCATAATATGAACTATGTACGATCGTGTAACACACGGTTGGTACATGGCTTCCCCCCTAAAAATGACATACTGTACATGTTAAATAGGGCACCCTGAATCTGGAGTGGTAGTAGCAATAACTGCGCCGATTAGCGGCCGTGAGTGGCTGTAGAAGTCGTTGGTTGGGGTGCGAGCCAGTGGTGGATGATGGATGGCTTTGTTACCGCTCTGGCTCGTCGCGGGGTAGGCGTGTGTGTCCTACAGCATTCATAGGCGTGTGTGTCCTACTGCATTCTCGTCACGGGGTAGGCGTGTGTGTCCTACAGCATTCATAGGCGTGTGTGTCCTACTGCATTCATAGGCGTGTGTGTCCTACGGAATTCACGTCAACTTCGGTTGAAGTTGAATAGGTGTCCTCTTCGTCAGGAGTGGGGGCGTTGATGGAGGTTTTGAAGGTCATGAAGTGGCTGTCCATAAGCGCGTCGGGTTTGGTCATCAAGTCCTTTATGGGTAAACTACTGACATCGGGTATGGCAGCGCGTACAGGTTCGGGTAAACGGCTTACCTAAAAGGCACGAAGTAAGTTCACCTCACGAGGAGAGCTGTGTGCGGCTGGTTGCAGGCGAGTGATGCTGGTCATTTCCCTGAGGGTGAACGAAGCCCTTTGATCCCCCAACGGTTGTTGAGAGAGCTGAAAAAGCTTTGCTATATGGGTGGCTGGCGACGGAGAGTACTGCTGCAGATGGTATGTTTTGACGGCGTCATAGTAACGGTGAGGGGGGCGAGGGGAGGCAGGAGGAGCAAGTCACTCCAGGGTCACCAATGTGACGGGCCGAGAGAAGGTTGTGACTCAAAGACAGGTTGAAAGCAACTGAGTGAGTTTATTATAGAACACTCTCCTTTATATACAAAAGCTCAAGGCAACAGGAAATTTCCTGTTCAAAATCAACACTGTTACTGATGAGAAAAACAGACATGTTTTTTCAGGTTCTTTTTAATACGAGAGGAGAGCGAAGATACAAGCATAATATGAACTATGTACGATAGTGTGACACACGGTTGGTACAATAGCCTGATTTTTATATGTAGTTTCATTCGATTTGATTTCCAAATTTTATTTAACCTAGCCATTGTCTGATTTGCTTTTGTCAATCTTTCATTAAACTGAAATTCTAAAGACCCTGTATTGGCGATCATAGTTCCTAAATATTTAAATGATTCCACCTTATTAATCCTTTCTCCTTCCGATGATATTTCATCTTCCGTCGCATAATCTGTTCTCACCATCTCTGTCTTTCTTCTATTTATCTTGAGCCCAACCTCGTGAATGCCATCAAAAGTGAATTTCTAAATTCTACACATTACTGTACCACATGTCTTAAAGTGAAAATTTGGTCAGTATAACTTCTACCTTTTCCAAATCCTGCTTGTTCATCTCTCAACTTTTCATCAATCTTTCTCTCCAGTCTCTTTAGAATAAGCATACACTATATTTTCATAACAAGTTTCCTAAGTGTGATGCCTCTGTAAATATTGCAATATGTCAGATTTTTTTTCTTTTTTTTTTTTTTTTTTTTGCCATTTTCACCAACATTCCTATATAGGAATGATATCCAAAAATCTTATTCTATTCTGATTATGATACTTAGATTATCGAGATTATTATTTCACATTATTTTATTTTCATTGTGGTAATAATCAAACTATCAACATATTTAATTCATTTGATTTCATAATCTTAGTATAAGCTCCCTTTCAGTAAATTGCTTCAAAATTTTCATTAATGCCAGGAATTGGCAAACAATGGCACCGTAACTTGAATCATAAAGTATATTTTCATTAAAGTGTAAAAATAAAGAAAATAATGGTCATGTTTTCTTTCCAAATGAGCGATCATAAAGATATGAAATTTATCGGAAATATCACATTTCTTGATCCTTGTCTGTCTATTCCGTTTCTGTACTTAGCTACCAGTATTGATGAGATTAAAAAACCGAAGGCTAGTGGGAGTATAAAATTTTTTTATGAAATACCTTGCTCACATGGCTTCAAAAGGCACATAAAATAGCCCCAAATCAAAGAAATTCTCAGCTGATTAGGCTCGCTTCACTCGCCAGACCATCTCTCTTACCCCCCCCCCCCCCCCCTTTATCCAAACTATTACAGAAGAATGTGATAAATTAAAATATAAGTGTCAAAGAACGAATGATACATTTGTAAGATTGCGTGAATGATTCAAAGCAAAAGGAAGAATTTCTTCATTGGGTGCTCAAAACAGGTGAAAAAGGAAATGCGGTTTGTTAGATTTGCTAAATTATCAATATAAACAAGAAATGGGAAAACCTATGTTAAATTCTTGTAATCTTGATATTGCTAGAATCAAGAATAAATGATATTTAAAATGAAATATGTGAAGGAATAAATGTGCGGGCAAAAGTGGATAACCATTTGAAAGGTGAACAAGTGTCAGCTTATTTACTTGGAAAAGAGAAAGGTGCAAGATCTTTTTTAAATAAGGCAAAAAGAAATGATGGAAGCAAAATAATAAACCCGAGAGCCATTATGAATTATGTGAGAGAACATTTCGAGAATTTATTTAAGAAAGAAGACTGTGACTTAGATATGCAGAATGAGTTTTTAAAGCTCATACAGAAAGTTATAGGCGAAGAAGAAAATATAATATTAACAAAAACAGCCAGTGAAAAAGAATCGTTAGATACCATTCGGAACATGAAAAAAGGGAAAAGCCCTGGGATAGATGGGCTTCCAGTAGAGTTTTATGAAGTGTTTTGGAATATTATTAAAGGAGATTTAATTGAAATGATTGAGTTTGTGTCCAGGAACAAAAATCTTTTAAAGATAAATAAGGGAGTCATTTCCATTACACCCAAGAGAGGAGATTCAAATATAATCACAAACTGGAGACCATTGATAATGTTAAATGTTGATTTTAAGATAATAAAAAAAATATAACCAATAGGATTAAACACTGTTTACCTTTGATAATATCACGGGCACAATATTGTTGTGTCAAAAATAGATCAATCAATAATTTGAACTTTTTATCAGAGTTAATATTTTTTTTTTTTTTTTTTTTTTTTTTTTTTTTTTTGCAAATGAAAGTTATACTGATGCAGCCTTGATGAACTTGGATTTGTCAAAGGTATTTGTTCGTGTCGATCACAAATTTCTGTTTAGAATACTACAAAGATTTGGTTTTGATAATGAAGTTATTAATTGGATAAAGATGTTATATGTAGATGCTGAAAGTATATTATGTATAAACAATAATATGTCTTACCCTAGTTGGAAAAGCAAGATACTATAAGCCCAAGGGCTCCAACAGGAAAAAAAATAGCCCAGTGAGGAGAGGAAATACGGAAATAGATAAACGATATGAGAAATATGAACAATTAAAATAAAATCTTTTAAAAACAGTAACATCAAAACAGATATTTCACATATAAACTATAAAAAGACTTGTCAGCCTGTTCACCATAAAAAAAATTAGCTGCAAGTTTGAACTTTTGAAGCTCTACCGATTCAACTACCTGATTAGGATCATTCCACAACTTGGTAACAGCTGGAATAAAACTTCTACAATACTGAGTCATATTGATCCTCATGGTGGAGGAAGCCTGACTATTAGAATTAACTGCATGCCTAGTATTACGAACAGGATGGACCTGTCTAGGAAGATCTAAATGTAAATGATGATCCGAATTATAAAAAATCTTATGCAACATGCATAACGAACTAATTAAACGATGGTGCCACAATATCTTGATCAGGAATAAGAAATTACATAGGCTGTAAGTTCCTGTCCAACAAATTAAGATGAGAATCAGCAGCTGTAGACCAGACAGGAGAATAGTACTCGAAACAAGGTAGAATGAAAGAATTAAAAAACTTTTTCAGAACAGATTGATCACCGAAAATCTTAAAAGACTCTCAATAAGCCAAATTTTTGTGTAATTGAAGAAGACACAGGCCTAATGTGTTTCTCAAAAGTGAATTTGCCGGCGAGAATCACATCTAAAATTTTCAGTTATACAGAGTTGAAGAAACATTCTCAATGCTGAGATCTGGATGTTGAGGAGCCACTGTCTTTGACCTAACTATAATCATACTTTGAGGTTTGTTAAGATTTAAATTCATGCCCCATAATTTGCACCATGCACTAATTTTAGCTAAATCTCTATTAAGGGATTCGGGAAACCCAGATCTATATTCAGGAAATGGAATTGATGCAAAGAGTGTATCATCATCTGCATATGCAACAAGCTTGTTTTCTAGGCAAAACCACATGTTATGTTTATATAGTATGAGAAGTAATGGGGCAAGAGCACTACCCTGTGGAACACCAGATATCACATTCCTAGACTCACTATGGTTTCCATCAACAGCAACTCTTTGCAATCTATTACTTAAAAATTCAATAATAATGCTAAGAAACGACCCGCTCACTCCCAACTGTTTGAGTTTGAAAACAAGGGCCTCATGATTATCATGGTCAAAGGCGGCTCTAAAATCAAGGCCAATCATATGAACTTCCTGACTACAATCAAGCCTTTTCTAAAATCAAAATCGCAAAATAGGGAACAGATGATTACCATCAGCAAACCTATTAAGACATTTTGCCAAAAGAGGGTCAAAATCTTTATATAATTTGGGAGTTATGGAACACATTTACATAGTGGAGTAACATTACCAATTCTCCAACAAGTGTTAAAAGCTTCTCTTCCCGCTAACTTGCACAAAATAACATAACTTTGGAGCTAAGAAATTAGCTGTCTTTATAAAAAAAAACAAAGGAAAAATACCTTTTTGGTCTACACCTCCGCAAGTATCAAGGTCCATCAAAGGAGCTTTAAATTCACGAGATCGAAAAGCTAAACTAGTTATTTAGCCTCAGGAAAACAGGAATGAGGAAGATAAATTTTCTCAATACTCTGCTTACTGTCAGACACAGGGGATAGCCTTTTCCTTTAGACAGTGAGTGACAGAGCCACTTGGTTTAAGTAAAGGAGGAATTGTTGCATGTACACCAAATAGTGCAGGTTTAAGGGTAGTCCACCACTTATGTTCCTGGGCTGTACCAGAAAGGGTTTCTTTCATGGTTAAATTGTATTCCTTTTCAGTTGAAGCATAAACTGTCTGAGCAAAAACTCTAAGCTGAGTATAGGTATTCCAAGTTAAATCTGATCTGATACCCATCCAAAGATGATAGTCCTCTAGCTTCTCCAAATAAGCTCATCTTCATGCAGCATTGAACCATGGTTTGTCCTTCACTTGGTACCCTAGCACATGAGAATTGATAAGTGTATCAATTAGGTTGACTAGATTCTCATTCAAAGGGACTATAGGATCAGAACTATTATACAATTGTAACCAATTCAGGCACAAAAGAAAACTCAAAATCCCATTCCAGTCTGCTTGAGATTTCATATAAATCTTATATGAGTATGATACATTAGGGACAGGCTGTTCAGTCTTCACTACTAATGAAATCAAGGCATGATCAGATGTCCTAACTGGAGAACTAAGCTTACTTGTTACAATGGCAAGGGAGTCAGTGTATACGAGGTCCAAACAGTTATCAGACCTGTGAGCAGCTTCACTTAAAATTTGCTCACAGCCTGATTCAGAGGGAAAGTCTAAAGTTCTTAAGCCATGGAGATCAGTAGGAGAAACAGAATTTAACCGCTCCCTAGGTGAGCAACAAAATCACCAACAAAGACAAAAGAGGCCTCTATATCATCTTCTTGTATCTTAGCCATAATGGTAAGAAGACAATCGAAAATAGAATCATCCATGTCTGGATTCGGGTAGATCGAACACAGATAGTTGTTACGCCTGCCACAAACTTTTATTATCTGAATCTCATGACATCCACATTCGCAGTAGGATTTATGAGAATCAGGTACTTAGTCCTAATATACACTGCATTTCCCCTCGCCCTAGGAATGATACCCCGTTTCAAAATTATTGGCTTCTTGAAACCAGTTATAGGGAGCTTAGATGAGTGTTTCATATTAAAAACTATTGTAGTAGATTTTACATAATCTACGTTTTGATATAGCTAACCGTAACATTCTCTTTGTCTACTTCCCATTGTCCCTTCCAATAATGCTACCTTCTTTCATATCTAAATACCTGGAGTGAACTGCCTCTTTTCATGAGGATATAATGTTGTGGAGACATAACTTACTTTGCATATATTTTCAAAGTAGGATATACAGGTGATAGCCTATTTTTCATACATCAGTGTAAAAACAATTCATGTTATGAAGCAAATTACATCAATATTCAATGACATTTGTCTGTTCTCTACAGGATACACTGGAAATGACGATTATTGCCGTGATGAGTAAATAAGTTATAGAAGAAGTCCTTTTTTTTTGTGATACCAATGCCCTTTAAACCTTCAATAAAAGAATTTCATGCAGTGGTCAGATGTTCTTGATTCTAATCAGTACTTTGAAGATATGATGTCAATGCCAAATGTGCAAATATTGAGTGAACGTTTATTTGCAAATGTAAAGCTCGTTAAACTGATTATGGGAAACTTGTATAGGTATCGTGAACCTTTTCTTATTTAAGGTATGCTCTCAAATTGTATGGGCTTATTCAATTGTGTGTCATATTTGGAAGTGTAATAGATATTTATTTTCTTGTGTAATATCATGTAGTTGCGATACATGATTTTTGTGGTTTGCTGTAAGATGTTTGCTTAGTCAGATTCAGTATTATGATTACTGCAGTTTAAAGCTTAGCATTGAATTTATCTTGAAGGTCAGTAAATGTGAGTATATGTGTCTGTGGGAATAAAATACTATATAATAAGAAAATTGAACAGTAGATGTAATTTTCGGGTCTGGTCCTCATAGCCTCATAAACATCACGGCAACACGAAGCACTGACAAGGAAAATAGATATTTTGAAAAGGTGAAACTAAAGAATATTAACACTCCTGGCTCTGGTTCGGTGGGAAGAATATATTACGAATACGGAAATGGGTGAGAGATATGGTTTTAACATGACCCGAGAAGGATTGAGAAATATTCGGCCAGAAAAGCAATACGGTATGTATGAAAGAAGCCAAACGAGGGTCTGTATGAAGGGACATGAAATCATGAAAAAGGGAATAGTGGAAGAATCAAACCCGATAGGAGCTAGAGAATACAAATTAAAGATCAGGAGATTCCATTTCATATGTAGCCACTCAAAGGGAAAAGTTTATGTAAAAACGCAAATAATAATGTATAATACTGATTTTCTCTTACATCGTTGGTATTAGTGATTGAGTGGAAAACAACCAAATCTTGCTCTTACCTTCGCTATATAGCAGTATATGGCCTTATGGTGATCATCGACAAGAAGGTATGTGAGGTTTTTTAGGTGTGTTGGCGAGTATTGGGGATTTCGCTTCCACCCTTTACATTCTCGTCTCACTGCAGCAGCCCGTCTTTTCTGTTCCTCAAGCCAGGAATCCTCAAATACTCCATCATGTATTGTTACATTTTTCATGGAATTTAAGTCATTGTTGAGTTTTCTTTGTTGATTTAGAATAGCATCCATTTTGTTTTTTTGTTGTTCTGTAAAGAAATGTTGACAATTTATTGATAATTAGGAAAAAAATTAAACATATGTCAAATCAACCTTTCTTGATTTGTATACTTATATGTATTAAAGATTTTTTTTTTATGATTTTCCGTAATTATGTGATTACAGTATGATAGAATGTTGTATGGAAACCCCATGACAAACCTATTCCCTATAGAATGTTTCAAGATACGGAATAAGATTTACAATCTTTTATTTCTTTGGTTGGAATACTTTTGATTTATATGACACTTACCGGTAGGAGTGAAATATCCTTTGGCGTGAAGTACTTGTGAAGTTGTCTCCTGGCTGAAATGACATAGAAGTTCCTCATTTAAGCATATTGAGAAAATTTTATTATTAAGTAAATATAACCCAAAAAGTACTATTTTTCATTCATTGTCATTTTCTTCTCACAGTCATTGCTGCCCACACATTTCTACTTGATATTCATATCATCCATATTGTTCAGTAACATGTTAGTCAAAAGAATTTTCAATTTATGAGTAACCGAATGTGTTGTTATCTGGTTCATTTCTTTCAATTGTATTGATAATAACCTTGTTCTTTCAGCTGAGAATGTCTCAACCTTGTTCTTTCAGTTGAGAATGTCTCAAATGAAATTATTCCTCACTGGCTGAACGTACTGTATGTGTTCATCATGTCAATTTTTACCACAAAGTTTTGATTTCCTAAACTGTTTTCTCAGTGCATTCATCTTCATCATCATCATCTCCCCCTACGCCTATTGACGCAAAGGGCCTCGGTTAGTTTTCGCCAGTCGTTTCTATGTTGAGCTTTTAAATCAATACTTTTCCATTCATCATTTCCCACTTCGCGCTTCATAGTCCTCAGCCATGTAAGTCTGGGTCTTCCAACTCTTCTAGTGCCTTGCGGAGCCCAGTTGAACGTTTGGCGAACTAATCTCTCAAGGGGAGTGCAAAGAGCATGACAAAACCATCTCCATCTACCCTTCATCATGATCTCATCCACATATGGCACTCGAGTAATCTCTCTTATAGTTTCATTTCTAATTCTGTCCTGCCATTTAACTCCAAATATTCTTTTCATGGCTTACTCTTCATATGTACAAAATATATTGGATATTGTTTCATTGTCATACCGCGATTCATGTCCATACAGTAACACCGATCTCACTAAACTGATATATAGCCAGATTTTTATATGTAATTTCCGGCGATTTGATATCCAAATATTACTTAACCTAGCCATTGTCTAATTAGATTTTTTCAATATTTCATTAAATTCAAATTCTAAAGGTACTGTCTTAGAAACCATAGTTCCAAAATGTTTAAATGATTGTACCTCATTATTCCTTTCTCCTTCCAATGATATTTCATCTTCCATTACCTATTCCGTTCTCATCATTTCTGTCTTTCTTCTATTTATCTTGAGACCAACCTTACGTGATATTTCATGCATTCTGGTAAGCATGGTTTGCAAGTCCTGAGGTGTTCTGCTAATAAAGACAGCGTCATCAGCATAAACGTTTTTATGCAAATAGGTTTACATATGAGTTATTGAAATTTTAGAGGCCATTTTCTACATGAGAGTTAATTTTTTCATCAGTTTCTCTAAGAAGAGAAAAGAAAAATGAATATTGGCCTTTGAATTCCAAGTACCGTTATGTAGGCCTACTTTATAAGAAAAGTTGCTGCTAATCTTCTGTTACCATATAGTTAGTGTAGATAACTTTCAAAACTTGTATGGATCATAGTTTCTTAGATGAATTGTTTTTCTAATCTCTAGTATTGTTTGTTGCTTCATGAAATCTTTTAACAATGTGGGATACCTCAACAGGGTTTCTGACAGCATTTAACCTACAGAGAAGATTAATTATGACCTTTAATTATTATAAATATCATTACTTTGGATATACGCATTGCAATCAGATTGAACATGTTATAACACTGATCTTTCATTTATGCAAGAAAATGGCTTGTTTTTCAATTACAGTATTACCTCCACCAAGGAGATTATATTTGGAGTCAGTTTATTTATTTATGTATTTGTCTGTGGACAGGATTACGTTAAAACTACTCGACGGATTTTGACGAAATTCTCGCCACATAAATTTACGTCATGGAAGACCCCATAAAATTTTGGAGATGATCCGGATTATAGATTCGGATTTGCATTTTTTCTCCATTTAAAAAATAACATTAAAACAAGCTGAGGGATATTTATAAAATTTTTTAACAGATAGATCTCAGGCCATGGACGACTCCATTAACATCTTAGTGATGATCCGGTACCGGATCCAGATTCTAGATCCGGATTTGCAATTTTTAGTCATTTTAGATATTATGTCAAAACAAATGGACACATTGGATTTTCTCCAAATTTTAACAATGGATAGATAATATGCATCGGAAGAAACCATGCAATTTTGGAGTTGATACAGATCAAGATCAGGATTTAGGATCAATATGGCACTTTTTACTATCTACTGTACAATCAACATACGAAAAGTGGGAGGCGATGTCCGTAGACTTTAGTTAAATGTTGA
Organism: Palaemon carinicauda; assembly: GCF_036898095.1. Lineage (NCBI taxonomy): Eukaryota > Metazoa > Arthropoda > Malacostraca > Decapoda > Palaemonidae > Palaemon > Palaemon carinicauda. Next base: position 108,059,258 of record NC_090742.1, read on the forward strand.
AAATATTCATTGGCGGGGGACTGAAATCTTTTATTGCTCTTTTCATTACTACTATTATTATTATTATTATTATTATTATTATTATTATTATTATTATTATTATTATTATTATTATTATTATTATTAGCTATGGTAAGCAGCTCTTCTAGGAGAAGGGCACTCGAAAATCAAACCTTTGTTCTCTAGTCTTAGGTAGTGCCATAGACTCTGTACCATGGTCTTCCATTGTATTGGGGTAGAGTTCTCTTGCTTAAAGGTACACTCAGGCACACTATTCTGTCTTGTTTCTCTTTCTCTTGTTATTTTGAAGTTTGTATAGTATATATATAAAAGATTTATTCTAATATTGATATTGTTCTTAAACTTCTCTTTTAGTTTATTTCCTTATTTCCTTTCCTCACTGAGCTATATTCCCTGTTGGGGACCTTGGGCTTACATTATTCTGCACTAGCCTATTTGGGTAACTAATGCAATTAGCAAAGGGAAGGATATCACATTTCCATGCTCTGCTGAATCCTATCACTTTGCTAATGTGATGCAACTTGAAGTAATTTTGCAGAAAAACTATTATGAAGTGGAAAATAAAAACATTATACAACATCAATATATAAGGTACTGCACTCTAATAACAGTATTCGACTTAGCTGTGGCATGAGCCAAGGAAGAGTTGGTGTAAAGAGTGGATACAGGGGAGTGATGTCCAAGGGAAAGGACAAAGGCTTGGAGGAAAAATAACTGGTCAGCCTGGTCGTGATTGGGGGCTTTATTTGACTGACGGTGGACCGGAGTGGATGGGCTTAGAGTTTGTTGTTATTCATTATTATCAAAAGGGAAGAGATTAACCAGCCCAACGAGTCAAGCTCGATTCTCACGGAGATCACACGATTAAATTCTGGGGAAATAAATATTGCTTACATTAAATCTAATAAATAAAAAAATAAACATACAGTTGGTATGAGATAAAAAATGAATTATGAGATAAAAATCTGTGATAAATAGAAATTTAAATCTTATCTATAAAACCTTTGCTTCTTAAAAACGTTGAAATCTTTAAAAAACAGAGAAACTCGCAGAATCCGACAAAATGTCAGAAAAAACTTTTCTTACTAAAACATAAATATATTTCTCTTTTAAAAACTTTACAGTCTCAAAAGAAATATTGTATTGGTAAGATGTTATCACATTCACTGCAAGTTGACACTGCATTATGAGGTGTGCACATAAAAAAATCCCAGTGTCAATTTCGTATGACCAATGCGCGCGCAACCTGGCTAAAGTTACTAACGTTCTGTTCGCATGATTCCCAAGGAGAAACAATTGTCATTATTTGTTTTATTTTATTCTATTATTTGTTCCTAGTTGTTACTTTATATTTTCTTTTATTTGTGTGCTATTTAAAGGGGTGCGTTCTGTCAAGGGTGACACCTAAGTAGACTGGGTAGGGGTGATTTTTCAGTTCTTTGTCATCCCATTTGATCCTTAGTTTTTCTGTTTGCCTGGTAATTATTCAGGTGGAGGGGACACAACCGTGTATTGATTGGACTGGTATTGACGTGCTATTTGTTGTAGTAGGTGGAGAGGGCAGTCAGGGCATTCGACAGTCTTTCTTCGAGGGTGGTGAAGGAGTTCAATTGTGTGAAAATGCATATGTACCTGCGGTTGTTCTGGCACTTCGGCTGGTCATTTTTATAGATGTTACATAGCATCAGCAGCAACACTGACCCTTGTGGAAGGCCGTTCTGTATCTTCAACCTGTTTTTCCTGCCATCCATTTCGGTGAAAAACCACCAATTGGTAAGCAATGATTTAATGATGTGGCCTGTGCCAGTATGCCGTATAGTTTGAGCCACATTCAGAAGGAGTGCTCTATGGTTTACAGTATCATATGCCCTATGGCAGACTGTACCATTGATTTGATTCTTCTCAAACCTGTCCTCGTATCAGTGTAAATTCACTTTAATTATCTTTTAATCCGGCCTTTTCCCAAAACCCTGGCAATCCACCTAAGACCTGTGGTCCAGTTCGGTGATTGACTGAGGTCTTGAGCGAGCAGTTATGGAAGGATTCTTTTTCTACCATGGGAGAATCAAAGAACAGATCACTTTTGCCCATACTTAGGAAAGCACCTCTCTCTCCTGGAGGACTCGAGACATCTCGGACGGTTTTCGTTGTGGAGTTTTAGAACGAAGTGAAGCAAGTGGTACATTGTATCTGATTTTGTATTTATATCTTGTACACGAACAGTCAGTGAACTGGACCATTGATCTTTCATGGTGTATTCAATAAATTGTATTTGTATTTTGTCTTTGTGTGAACTTTTAATGACACCTGCTCGCAAGCTACTTAATGATTAGAATTTTGAAGGGTAATTATGCACTAGATGTACATCCGGTGAAAATGAATCCAAGAAAGAGGTTTATTCACCAACACTCGATGTATGGCATCAGGTTTAGTACCTGACTGCAGCAAGATCGACCTGGTCTAAAGCCAGCTTGGTCTGTGGACAGTTGTTTTTCGACAGTTGGATAAGGGCTAAGATAATTTATTTGTATAATTTGTAAAGGATACATAGTAAAGATATTGGTCCATAGCTTTTGGGGAATGAAGGATCTATCCCTGGTTTCAGCAAGGCCAATACTCTCGATCATCTCCAAATCTTTGGGATTTGGTAGGTCGTTGCACAGGAATTGAATAGCAACAGGAGCCATGCTTTTGTTTTGTCTCCAAAATGTAAGATAATTTCTGTTGTTATGCCATTTAGGATGACCGCCTTCCCAGATTTGAGATGTTTCATGGCAGCACTTAGTTTTAAGGTGAACAGTTGGAAGTTGTCACTGTATTGCATGATACAGTCCATATCCTGTCTCATTTTCTTTAAGAAACTATGCTCTTTCTTGTAAGGCTTGCCATTCAGCATCAGTGGGTGTGGTACCTGGTTGGGGGTTACCACAGCTAATCGATGTTGGGGCTTCTTTTTTGCTGTTATGGGTCATGTATATGAAAGTTATAACCTCGTGACAGCGTTCTTTTCTTTCATTGCTGATTGAGGCCACGGTAATTTCAGCAAAGGGATCTTTGTTATGTGCATGGATGTATTCTACGTACTGCTCTTTTGATTGTTCATTGAGACCTGCGATGTACCTCTTCCTGCAGCCTCTAGGGATGCGTTTTTTTTAAACCTCCCAAGCCAGTGAATGGAAGTCATTCTAGTGCTGTGGGACTGGGTAAGGGCATCTGATAGCCTGGCTGACCAAGGCCAAGTTAGTAACTAAGCTTCAATGGATCGAGGATGTTGAGCCCTATTTACTATTTTACTTGGAAGGAAGCGACTTATCCATGTGATTGCTGATATATAAAGCTTACCAGAAGGACGTGGAGACGGTAGAGGCTGGGCTGATGTAGGACTTAACACAGAGCTCCGTTGCAGTGTATGGGCAATTGGGAAGGTTGAAGTGGAGCAGGGGTGCAGGTGGCCGATTTTGGCAAGAAAACATTATGATTGGCCAGACTAACTTCATACAAAGGCAAATAGCTGGAAGCAACCATGACTGTATTTCAAAGTCCCATCTTGGCAATACTACAAGTGTCAGATTTTGAGTTGTCCAATGAACCAGTTGGCAATGAAGGCTAGGATAATGGTGTCTTTAAACATACTGTATATCCATGTAGTGGCTGAAAGAAGGGTGATTGTTGGCTAGTCGAATAGCTGGCGTGCTGTGGTGATAGGGTTGGTTTATAGACAGTCTCTGAAATTAAGAGGTCAGTGCTTTAGATGTCAAAGCTCTTACATGGAGCAACTAAAAGGACCCAAAGCTAACTGTGATTTGCTATGGATGTGGCGAAGCAGGGCACATATAATGATGGTGCACCCAGAGAAACAATCATAAGGGGTTCCTTCACCTTCAGCCACCCTTTTGAATGAGTAAAGTACATTTCCTAGCTTTCTGACACTATTTGAGGTTGAGGTAGGGTTGAGGGGGCAAGGTCCCTGACATTAAGTCATCAATGCTTTAGATATCAGGGTTCTTACATGGGACGACTGAAAATGTAGCAGGTAGTATTGTTACGAGAGTAGAACTAGTCATGGGGATGGATGAGATAGAACATCTAGAGGCCTGTTACCATATGTGAAGATGGACTTAGGTTTGTATGGGCTACATGTGTGATGAATGTAGAGTAAAAGTGTGTGGATGGTGGGATTCATTAAGCAAGCTGTGGGGGAGGGCTTGTCCCTTTTTCGATTAAGAGCATGGACTTCCTCCCAGAGTTCAATTGTCAGTATTGGAAGTTTGAGTACTTCTTGTAAGATAGGGAGCCTCCTATGCTGATAAACAAGGGGAGTTGCTATGAGTATTTATTAGGAGGAGGTACAGCAGAGTAGTTTGAAAGGGCTGTTGATGAATGAATTAAAGATGATATACTGGTGTCATGAAGAAAGGTGATTAGAGGGGTGTTTCCACTGATGGCAGTCATGCAGACAGTGAAAGGTAAAATGTGCTTGGTACTGTAGTCCTGGGAATTAGATAATTATATGCAGTGTCACACTGGTGAAAACACCACGGATGTGTGTAGTGAGACCGAAAAGGAAGGGGGAAAGAGGATGAGGTCCATCAACATTGTTGACCTGAAGTCAGCATACCTGTAGCTCCAAGTATCCAAAAGGGTGTGGAAATATCAGAGGGTGTAGCACAAAGGCAAGATTTATTGTCTAGCAATCTTAGGATTCGAGCTTAACTCTGCTCTGTGTATCATGGCAGTAATCCTCAAGACAATCCTGGGAAAGAGTAGGAAAGTGAAGTATTTTACTGTTCAATGAAACAGTGGTGACTGCAGAGAAGGTTACTATGGGGCTGAGGTTGAGCAAGGACGATGTAGGGAGGTTCATGCTCTAGAGAGGGAATGAAGTCCTTAAGTTTATGACAGCCCCTCTGAGTGCTTAACACTATCTCCAAGTTATTTTTGGTATGCAGAAGGTTGGTGGACTACTGCCACATTGCTGGATGGCTTACAACAGAATGTATCTAGATGAAAGGAGATCAGAAGGAATGAAATGGGAGGATATTTATGGGAGAGGTAGATGACAATAATCAGCAAACTAGTGGGGAGGGTCAAGAATAAGGCTCCAGTGAGTGCTGCAATAGGTGTGCAAGAGGGAAATAGAGATAGTGTGTTTTGATGCTAGTAGCTTAGCGACTGGTAGTGCTGGTAGTAGGTTGGCCAGGGCACCAGCCGCCCATTGAGATAATACCACTAGAGAGGCATTGGATCCCTCTCTCTGGTCATGGCTTATTTTTTCTTTGCCTACACTTACACAGAATAGTCTGGCCTATTCTTTACATATTCTCGTCTTTCCTCATACACCTGACAACAATGAGATACTAAACACTTCTTCACCCAAGGGGTTAATTACTGTTCTGCAATTGTTCAGTGTACTTTCCTCTTGGTAAGGGTAGAAGAGACTCTAGCTATGGTAAGCAGCTCTTCTAGGAGAAGGACACTCCAAAATTAAACCATTGTTCTCTAGTCTTGGGTAGTGTCATAGCCTTTGTACCATGGTCTTTAATTGCACAAAAATTGGCTTATTGAGAAAGTCTTTAAGATTTTCAGTGATCAATCTATTCTGAAGAAGTGTTTTAATTCTTTCGTTCTACCTTGTTTTGAGTATTGCTCTCCTGTCTGGTGTTCAGCTGCTGATTCTCATCATAATTTGTTGGACAGAAACTTACGGTCTATTAAATTTCTTATTCCTGATCTAGGTATTAATCTTTGGCATCGTTGTTCAATTAGTTCATTATGCATGTTGCATAAGATTTTTCATAACTCTGACCATCCTTTACATTCAGATCTCCCTGGACAATTCTATCCTGTTCGTAATACTAGGCAGGCAGTTA
>NC_090742.1:108077648-108080148 GCF_036898095.1 Palaemon carinicauda
AAGGACCTAATATATACTGGTTTCCATGCTACCAATGTCTCCCAGGACGAGAAAGTGCTGACTCAGAAGACCATTTGTCAGTGGAGAAGAGGCAACCAGAAGAGCTCTCAACAAGGTGCCCCTTACCTTCCTTCAATGGAACTCAATGACCTCTTCTTTCCCAAGGCCAAGGTAACTGCTGCTTTCGGTCACCAGATACTAACGGTACAACTCCTGTCAGTACAGCTGGCCCAGGCAGATGATGAGGTTCGGGATGCTCTTCAGGTGATGAGTCCGAAAGCAGACAACATGTCGATGACTTCTTCCGTGACGTCAGAGAGAGAGAGAGAGCGAGAAAGAGAGAGAGAGAGAGTCCTACTAACTACGGGAGCCTTTGATGAGTCCCTCGATAACCACCAGGTCAGTACAGTACAGTGCCTAGTACTTCTTTGGCTCAATCCCCCATTACTGTATCTGCCATCCTGGCCTCCTCCTCTACCTCTGTTCCTACTCCGAATACACCTTTGTTCCCTGGTCACTTGGAGTTTATGGCATCCATGAAGGCATTCATGGAAAATATCCATGCCAAACAGAAAAGAGCTCAAACGTCCTTAGAGGCGAAGATTGAGATTTTCCAGCTGGCACCTATGTCCCAGGCTCCACCAGCGTCGATCCTTCCAGATTGCTCAGTGAAGAATCCTTGGCGCTATTCAGAGTATATGGCTCTGAGTGAGGGTTACCTCTACATTTGAGATGGCGTGGGATCTAAGCCTGTCTCTGACTTAGAATTCTACCCATCGATTGATAGTTCAGACCACAGCAAGGCTAAAACATTACTGATAAAGGAGCTAAAGACGGCAGAGTTTAACAACACTCAACTTTCGTCCTTTGGCAGGAAACAGGCCACCTTTATTGCTCCCAAAGATACTCTTTCCCTTCACCTCAAAAAGTTTAGAGGCTGTGAAGAAGGCAGTAATTGAAGGTAGACCACTACCGGTGTTAGAAGAGCGTAAACCTGTCTCTCTAGTCCTTCCCTATGACTCGGACAGTTGTGAAGATGTCCAACACACCTTTACGGTCTCAAAATGGGATAGGGACATTAGAAGCAAACATTTCAAGAAAAGTTACCTAGAATTCCTGAATTCTTATTGAAATCAGAATTCGAAACCAAAGAAAGGCTATTGGCTTCTTTGTCCCACTAGTCTTATTCGGAAATGCTGATTAGGAACTATTTAGAATTGGATCTTTTCCTGACCCTGGCAAAGACTCATCTGGTTACCATCCACAGGGATCTGCATGCTTTCTTTTTAGCCAGAAGAGCATGCAGAGAGCATGTCCTAACCACAGCCATCATTAGGCATGAACCTTAAAGGTTGATTGAGATGAACATCTGGGAAAAGGATCTATTTCCTCAAATGGTGGTCAAGGAAGTGATGGACAAGAGCAGCTCAGGAGAACAAGAGCCTTATGCAAAAGTGGGGTATGTCCTCCAATAGGATATTCACCCCTGGAGAAGGACCTCAACCTAAAGGCAAGAGGCCTATGAGACCCTTTCAAGGCAGGAAGTCTTTTCCTGCTGCGACATCCTCAGTTGCCGTGATGCCCCAGATTGTGTATATGAAAGAGCCACTATGACATTTTGCCCGGTCAGAGCTCAGGGTAAAATTGCTAGTGGCAGAAGAAGGCCTGGAAGGGGCAGTCACTTTAAGAGCCGAGGAAGTAGAGGCAAAGTGTTGAAAGAAGTAGGTCCTTCTAAACAATGAGGAACTTCCGGTAGGGGGAAGACTCTATCTTTTCAAGGATCAATTGAAGTTTGATCCATAGGCTCACAGCATAGTTTTGAAGGGACCAGGCTAGAAATGGAGACAGAAACCACCCTGGTTCAAGAGGTTCTTCCAACCCACAACCACATTCTTGGAGGATTGTGTACAGGATCTTTCCCGGAAGGGAGTTATCCGTTGCACAAAATCCATGAACTTTCAAGGGCGGCTATTCTGTGTGCCAAAGAAAGATTCTAAGACTCTTTGAACTATTTTGGACTTGTCTCCACTAAACAAATTCATTCTGAACAACAAGTTCCAGAAGCCAACTATCTCTCAAATACAGACTCTACTATCTCAGGGGGTCTACACCGACTCCATAGATCTTACCGATGCCTATTGGCATCTTCCAATAGGTTGGCACTTCTCCCCCTACCTTGGTTTCAGACTGGCAATAAAGGCCTACATATTCAGAGCTATGCCCTTCGGGCTCAGTATAGCTCCAAGGATTTTCACAAAGCTAGTCGAGGCCATTGTCCAACAATTATGGGACAATGGCCAACAGGTAATGGTATACTTAGACGACTGGCTAGTCTGGGCTGTAACAAAGTTGAAATGTCTGCTAACAGCTCAAGAAGTCCTGATATTCTTACAGCCTTTGGGCTTTCAAATCAGTCAGGAAAAGTCCAGGCTATCTCCAGCTCAAGAATTCCAGTGGCTAGGGTTTCACTGTAATCGGAAGCCACACATCCTTTCTCTAC
>NC_090742.1:108085148-108110148 GCF_036898095.1 Palaemon carinicauda
GTGCTAAAATTGGAAGACACACTCAAGTGATAGGGAATGTGATGAGTGTCGAGGGTCTTGGGGAAGTTGCAAATGAAAATGGAGCACATTTCATAAGTTTTTGTTCAGCAAACAATCGTGTCACTGGAGGTACTCCTTTCCACACAAGAACATCCACAAGTATACGTGGACTTCCCCATGTGGCAATTACAAAAATCAGATTCATCACATTGCCATTAATAAAGAGAGGAGGACTCTGAGAAATGTAAGAAGCTATAGAGGTAGAGATATTGGTAGTAATCACCAGCTCCTCATTGCCACACTGAAATTAAAACTGAAAGCAACCAACAGAAAGATAGATAGAATACATAGGTTTGACACAACTAAACTTTTAGTATTTGCAATTGAATATAAAAGTCGATTTGCAGTCTTAGAGACTTTGAGAGACGAAGAACAGACAATTAATGAAGAATGGTGTGATATTAAGAACATATATCAGTCAGTTGGTAGTGAAGTCTTGGGACACGCAGTTACAAGGAGAATGACTGGAGAGAATATTTAGACAATAAAGCAGATGAGTCTGACTATGCTATGAATTCAGGAACTGGCTATGGTGTAAGAATTTCTTGTAGAATTATTAATGAAATATCGACTGGGGCAAAGAAGAATAAGTATATACCCATCAAAAAGAGAGATGGCTCTGTTATAGCAACAAAAGATGAAGAAAGACAACGTTGGATGGAACACTTTCATGAGGTTATGAATAGGAGATATGAAGGGAATAATTTGATTGATATACCTGAAGCTGACGAAAACCTTGATGTGCCCATGAATGAATTCATTGTGCTTGAAGTCGAAGCTATCCTAAAAAAACTAAAGAGATGGAAAGCCCCGGGATATGATGGAATAATTGCTGAGATGATACTGACTCCCAGACTACTTACAAGATTATTTTGTAGAATGTGGCATGAAGAGGCAAAACCTGATGAATGGGAGTTAGGAGTGTTGGTGAGAGTAGCAAAAAAAAAAAAGAACTGACTGATTGCAATAATTACAGAGGCATCACACTTACGGCAGCTGTTATGAAAATATGTAGTATAATTATTCTAAAGAGACTGGAGAGAAAGATTGACGAAAAGGTGAGAGATGAACAAGCAGTATTTCAAAAAGATAGAAGTATACTGATCAAATTTTCATTTTGAGACATGTTGTACAGCAATGCGTAGAATGTAGAAATCCCCTTTTGATGGCATTTGTGGACTATGAAAAAGACTTTGATAGTGTGCACTGGCCAATTTTGTGTAGAGTCCTGTGTTATTATGGCATTCCTTTGAATATATAAATTTGATTAAGTCTGTTCATGAGCATAGCAAGTGCAAAGTTAATGTTAATGGAGTCTTATCAAATGAGTTTCCAGTGAACAACGGAGTACTCCAAGGGAATGTGTTGTTACCTATGTTGTTTATCCTCCTCATGGACTTTGTAATGCATAGAACAGTAGTTAGAGATTGTGGAGAAGAATTGGACTGGATTGGTGGTAGGAATTTAGCAGACCTAGAGTACAGTATGCTGATGATGCTGTCCTTGTTAGCAGCACACCACATGATTTGCAATGTTTGCTTACCAGAATGCATGAAATATCACACAGGGTTGGGCTGAAGATAAATAAAAGAAAGACAGAGATGATGAGAACGAAGTATGCAATGGGAGATGAAATATCATTGGAAGGATAAAGGATTAATGAGGGAGAAACATTCAAGTATTTAGGAACTCTGATATCTAATACAGGGTCTTTAGAATTAGAGTTTAGTGAATGATTGAAAAAAGCAAATCAGACAATTGCTAGCTTTAGTAAAATTTGGAAATCAAATCACCTGAAATTGCATATAAAAATCAGACTATATATCAGTTTAGTGAGATTGGTGTTACTATATGGACATGGGTCATGGTATAACAATGAAACAATCTCCAATAGATTTAGTAGATTTGAGAACAAAGTCCTCAGAAGGATATTGGGAGTTAAATGGTAGGACAAGATTAGAAATGAAAGAGTAAGAGAGATTATTTGAGTGCCATATTTGGATGAGATCCTGATGAGGGGTAGATGGAGATGGTTTAGCCATACTCTTTGCACTCCCCAAGAGCATTTAGATCACCTAACGTTCAGCTGGGCTCCACAAGGCACTAGACGAGTGGAAGACCCAAGCCTACATGGCTGAAGACTATGAAGCGCGAAGTAGGAGATGATGAATGGAGAAGTATTGAATTAAAAGCTCAAGATTGAGATGACTGGCGAAATCTAACATTTATATATATGTATATATATGTATGTATGTATGTATGTATATAAGCTATATATTATACACATTCTAATATCTGGATTCTCTACCTTAGGATCAGAAACCCAAGGGGGGAATCAACTCAAAGATAATAGCTTCTGATCAGCAGGGAATCAAGCCCGGGCCCAAGAAACTGAGGTTCCATTGACTTAGCAAGTCAGCCACGAAGAGAGATAAAAGTTGATGACAATTCTCCCATACTTATACTTGTCGAATTCAGGTTTTTTGTACTTTGAGTCAAAATCAACCCATCTCTGCCATTGTAGCTTGTTGTTAAGTTTGTACTTGGATATGATTAATGATAATTTTGTACATTTAGACACGTTTTTCTGATATGTTAATACAAGCCTTATACTGAATTATACACCTCTGAATATCTTGATTCTCTCCACCTCGGGATCAGAGACCCAAGGGGGAATCAACTTTGAAGGAGATAGGTTGATTTCGATTCTAATTACAAAAAATCTGAATTCGACAGGTATAAGTATGGGAGAGTGATCGTCAACTTTTATCTCTCGTTTTGGCTGAGTTGCTAAGTCAATGGAACCTCAGTTTCTTGTTCCAGGGTTCGATTCCCTAGACGACCTGAAGCTACTTGGGTCTCTGATCCCGAGGTAGAGAGAAAACAAATATCAGGTGTATAATATATGGCTTATATGAAAATGTAAGAAAAACACGTCTAAATGTGCAAAATTATCATATATATGTATATATATATATATATATATATATATATATATATATATATATATATATATATATATATATATATATATATATATATATATATTTATATATATATATATATATATATATATATATATATATATATATATATATATATATATATATATATATGGATGAAAATCAACACAATATCATGTTCATATAAAAATAAATTTCTACCTTATAATGGGATCGAACCCTAGCCCGTTCAAATGAAAGGCAAGGTCGCTACCAATCATGCAACAGAAGTTCTAAAAGAAATGGGACCCTAAGTGCTCACTCTATTTCAGGATTTACCTGCTGAGGCATCAATCTCATACCAGCGAGTTTTCCCCGACATCCCTAATCACCAGGTGACACAGTTGATAGCTTTTAATTCGAATTACCCATAATGAGTCAATGTGGATGGTCGGGAGTTCGGGGAAAACCCGCTGGTATGAGACTGATGTTTCACCAGGAAAATCCTGAATGCCTCTGGTGGGATGATTGGTAGCAACCTTTCCTTTCATTTAAAGGTGCCAGAGTTCGATCCCAGTATGAGGTAGAAATATATATATATGTATATATATATATATATATATATATATATATATATATATATATATATATATATATATATATATATATATATATATATATATATATATATATATATATATATATATATATATATATACATATATATATATATATATATATATATATATATATATATATATATATATATATATATATATATATATATATATATATATATATATATATCCTTAATACGTTCAAAGTGAATATCATGATGATGAAGGAAAAATCAATCACTGCCTTGCCTTCCCTTCCATTCTTCAAAGGATAACAAAGGAGTCTTCTGTTTAAAGGGATTCAAAGTTGTCACCTCTGACAAGTACCATATCCTTTGAAGAATGGAAGGGATGTTAAGACAATGATTTTTCCATCAATTCGTTATCATAATATGCACTTTGAATGAACAAGGATGTGTGTGGTGGGTCGCGCAGTTCAATCTCTCGTCTTGAGATAAACAATCTTGTTAATTATTTTTGACTTGCGGTGTTTAACTTATAGGTTCATGTTTTGAGTTTGAATGATGACGCCAGATTTCTTTTTTGCATGCATAATCTGGTGAATCATACTTACCATAATCATGAAAACTAAGCTCTCTAATCAGCATTTTCTCCTATTTCTTGTGCCGGCTAGGCCATCTCTTCGTTTTTTTCTTTATAAATAGAAAAGAAATTAACAGTATCTTATCAATACTAGATTCAACTTTCCTTTGCTTTTCTATGTATTAACGGACGAATTTGCATTGGCATTTTATGATGAAAAACGAGGTTTTTGGAGTTGAAGTGATCAATAACCTTCATTAAATTTTCGACATGTACAATGAGGATTTTATCTAACTGTTGTTATTATTCAGGTTTCAAAGTTATAGTAGGAAAATTGCATACATTTTACTTATAAATATTATTCTTAATTTGCCCTTTTTAGCTTAGCGTTAGATAATGGTGAAAATTTCAGTGACAATTTTTTTTTTTTTCGATATCAAACGTTACCAAAGCTTTGTCAGTTATTTTCTGTTTATTTCAACCCTTATTTTGTTTTTAGATTTACTTTACATCAAATTGTACTGCAATGACACCACATAAAGTTTGACACTGGATTTATTTTTTCCCGCCATCATGTTTCAAATGTATTATTATTATTATTATTATTATTATTATTATTATTATTATTATTATTATTGTTGTTGTTGTTATTATCGTATAAAGGTTTTAAAGATCGCCAATGAATGGCAGAGGTTAGGGGCAGTGACAATGCCCCAGAATAGAGACTGATCATTATACATAAGATCAGTGACCAAGCTCCCCCCACCCCCACCCAATCTAGGATCAGGTAGGCCCAAGCTGCTCATGAGTTAGCAGGTCGACCTAAAAGACTCCCCCAAACGGCCCCACCATCCTTCCTCACAAATATGGTGAGGTTGCAGATACTACAAGAAACTATCGAGCTAGAGCGGATCTCGAACTCAAGTCCAGCATATCGACAGGCAAAAATGTTGTTGTTGTCGTTGTTATAGTTGTTGTTGTTTTCGTTGTTGTTGTTGTTGTTGTTGTGCAAACGTTTTAACATGAATTAGAGCCTGAAGTACCGTGAACTTACAAAAGGAGTCTTGGCAGAAAAGGATGCCCTTGTGTGAAAGAGAACAACATTGTTGGGAATAACAAATAAAAACCGCAGTTACCTGACTTCATGAGACTAAAGAAATTTATGACTCATACAAAGCTCTTAAACGCGTATGATAGAATGATAAATACCAAATTAGTCAAATCGATGATAGATATAGAATATATAACTCTCAGAAAAATGCTTTAGTAGAGCTAAAGAACAAAGTTGCTGTACAGATTGGAAGGATTGAAATACCCGACCATCCAAAAGCTGCCGTTTAAAGGTTTAAAGGCGACTCATGAATGGCAGAGGCAAGGGACAGTGATATTGCCCTAACAAGCAGGACAATGCCCTAGAGACTGACCATATATACACATATGATCATCGCCTAAGTCCCCTCTCCATCCAAGCTGGGACCAGGGAGGGCCAGGCAATGGCTGCTGATGACTCAGCAGATACACCTATAGGCTCCCCCAAAACCCCCATCCTTAGCTCACAAGGATGGTGAGGTTACAGCGACCAAAGGAACTAACGAATTTGAGCGGGACTCGAACCCCTGTCTGGCAATCACCAGTAAAGGACGTTACCAATTAGGCCACTTCAAACCCTTAGAACTTCAGCATTTAACTTTAATTCTGGAGTCCAGAAAATCATAGATTTCACAGGTTCTGATTTAGGGGAGGACGGGGCAAAGGCTCGTGATTTGGTCTGCAGTTTAAATCTTGCCTGTTGACGTTGAAAATTAGGTAAAACTATATTAAAGATACCGGGAAAATAACATTCACATTCTTAGGATTTCACCTCCCAAGTCTCATCAAAATCAAAGGAAATGTAATCTTCACTTTTAAAGATAGATCTAGGTAAAAAACGAAAAAATGTAATGTTGATCTCTATAGACCAGAAATCTGTAGTTATCATCATGGTTTTGAAATCTGACCCCCACCCCCAACCCCAAAAAATGCTGTATAATTTGGATTTCATAAGAATAGTGAAATTAACAATAATGGATATTATACTTATTATATTTTTTTCGGAATATTCAAAATAATATAAATCAACAAATATATGCAAATCTCAACAGCGATTTCAGGACGAAAATATGACCGCAGGCCAGTCTCTCAGACTGAATATATGATTTATTTTTATCAACAACTTAGAAGAAGATTTTGTTAAATTTCGTTTCACAGAGATAGATTATGAAGAAAGTTATACGTGGTTTGGCAGGCACGATTAAGGTTAGAAAACAAAAACTTTGACTTATTGTAATTTGGATGAAAAAGGAATTGTAATCGAAAGATGTACAGTTAACATAGCAGGTAGTTTTCATTCAAGAAAAATAATGGCAGTACAAAAGAAAGAAAGAAACAAAATAACTTACATTTTTCACAAGTAAAGTCTAACCAGACATCAGCTTGGTTCCAGCTGCTTTAGTTGATGGAGAGAGAGAGAGAGAGAGAGAGAGAGAGAGAGAGAGAGAGAGAGAGAGAGAGAGGGGGGGGGGGACGGCCCTCGTCAGCTTTTCTTTAAATTTCGTCAAAGACGCCACAAGAACATGGCTTTTGTACAAATCACCGTTATTTCCTCGAGGTGGTGATTTTCAAATGCTGCTGCCGTGCAAACGCTATTGTTACTCAGGACCTGTGATAAGCAGAAATTAATCTTACAATCTCGGCTATGCAAAACGAAGTTGTCTTCGTTGCGTCTTTATACAAATGTTCGGCGCCAAAATACCTTTTTGACTGTGACAGTGCAGAATAAGTTTATACTTGTGGTTTTCTCCTTTCTTTTATTTAGCTATTTTTTTTTTCTTTTTTTTTACAGCAAGTTGTTGACCTTTTAAGCTTGTTCTGTATGACATGTTGCTCTTTTTTAATAATGTTTTTTAATAATAATAATAATAATAATAATAATAATAATAATAATAATAATAATAATAATAATAATAATAATAATAATAATAAGTCACTTGCTGAGTTTAAACTATGTTTGAAATGTTGCTCTTATTTTATAATAATAATAATAATAATAATAATAATAATAATAATAATAATAATAATAATAATAATAATAATAATAAGTTACTTGCTGAGTTTAAACTATGTTTGATGCTTTAGAAAATCCAACAAATTAAATTTGTTGCCAACTGCTGAATAATTTCTGGTACATTTAAGACTGCGTGCTTCAATGTCCGTGTGCAATCTACGCTACCTCTCCACTCAGAAGAACAACACATTAGGATTGGAAGGTTCTTCCAGCATGCAATGCAGCCGTGAAACAAATGTTTTGTTCAAGGATATGGGCCGTTGCTCTACCATGCAACTAATTGCAATCTTTTGTTTTTATACGTCTCTCTCTCTCTCTCTCTCTCTCTCTCTCTCTCTCTCTCTCTCTCTCTCTCTCTCTCTCTCTCTCTCTCTCTCTCTGAATCAAAAACTCAGTCAACATAAATCAATGTCTTCATGGGTGTCATCGTTCACGTAGTATCTGAGATTCAGCGATCACTTGAGAAAAATATTTCTCGAGATTTTATTGAACATTAACGCTAGTTGGAGCCCCGGATAAACAAATAGGGTTAATGACTGCTGGGTTAATGCCCCTATCTCACCCGGCCAAAAAAAGAAAAAATTTAACCTGCAGCGAACCGTAGCGGTCTGGTGCAAAGGACCGCTCTTGTTTGTACTGACTGTGTTAAAATGAGATCTGAAAACCAACACTGATCGAACACTTACTACATAAATACCCCGGTTTAAGAATATTTTTTTTTTCTAACAGGAAATTAAATGGAATAAATTTTATGTATATTTTTTCTCTCTCCATTTTACTGTCGTCATTTAACAGGCTGTAATCACGTATATATTTTATAATTTTCCTGTTCGATCTTATGAGATAGTTCTCCAATTTTCTTGAACCTTTTCTGGGTCGATTTGTAAGAAGAATTTTTTCAGAACTTTACGTAATCATGGAATATATTTGGTTCTATATTGTACGATAAGAGCACAATTTCTCCTAAAACATTTTAACCTTCGTATTTATAATTAAGGACCTAATTACCGAAAGCGTATTCAGTTATATATTGTGGGATTAGAGATCTACTTCCCTAAAAGTTCTTCGGATCAATTTTATGAAATAAGAGCATAATTTCCTAAATCCTTTTTCGAACGATATGTTATAAGCGTTAAATTTTCTAAATTATTTTGGGTTCGATCTTACTTTCTTATCACGCGATGCTGAGACGCAGGCAGCATCCACCTTCCACTCACTGAAATGTCTAGCTTGTCACTGCCAGGGAAATCTCAAATCTCTACTGAATACCTGCTAAGGCTCTTTTCGTCTCCGCCCCATTGCATCTCTTGCAGAGTCACTATTTACAGTTCCTGACTTTATCAGGCCAGAGTAGTAGGGGCCTTTTAAGAGGGTCGCTGTCCCGTTGTAAGGCAAACAATTCGAAGAATACCGGGACGCTGATTCTCAAATTAACAGGAGAGAGAGAGAGAGAGAGAGAGAGAGAGAGAGAGAGAGAGAGAGAGAGAGAGAGAGAGAGAGAGAGAGAGCACTATGTGCATAGTACAGACTTCCGGATTTTTTTTCAACGGCAGGTAACTTTAGCTACTCTCTCTCTCTCTCTCTCTCTCTCTCTCTCTCTCTCTCTCTCTCTCTCTCTCTCTCTCTCTCTCTCTCTCTCTCTCATTGGTTACCGTAAATCGTCTATGAATTAGCGATCAACAACGCGGATTTGTTATTCTCAAACATAATTACCCAAGTAACGCTATCGCCATGTATGAAGAATGGTTTTCATGACAGAAAGAAATTAAATTTTAGATTAAATTTGTGTTGTCCGGTAAAGTTAGTCACTATTGTCTGTTGTTTTAATGTAAGATGTAGAAAAAGTATTGTTTTGAATTTCATTTGCCTTCTTGTTGAGACGAGGATGAACATGAATACCTCCAGAAGTCAAGTTCAAGTTTTATGGCAAATCATCCCAAGCAAGTCCAGAAGTATCTGAAATCCGGTTGGGCACACACGAAGACGAAAGCTCCAGCAACCATCTATTTATGTTGACATGGCCAGGGGTTAGCAACCTCATCCTGAAAGTCACTGCTTAGAAACTGGTAACAGAACTTATAGAGTTTGCTGCGAGTGGTAATGATTTTGTTCACGTTTTAATTCGAACAATATTTTTTATTGCCAGATTGTGGTGGCCTAAGTGGTGACGTCCTTGACTGGTGATCGCCAGACAGGGGTTCGAGTCCCGCTTAAATTCGTTAGTTCCTTTGGTAGCTACAACCTCACCATCCTTGTGAGCTAAGGGTTGGGGGTTCCAGGGAGCATCTAGGGTACTGTCCTCCTTTACAGGGCAATGTCACTGTCTCTTGCTTCTGCCATTCGTGACCGACCTTTAAAAAAAAAATTAAAAATGCTTTTGTTTAAAACCCTCTCTGTTCCAGTTTTGAAATAATTACTATCGTATAATTGTTAAAGCTTTTGGTGCTAAAATGGCTGTCACTGGAATAGGGGTTTATAAGCGCCTTTCTTTTTTTTTTTGGGGGGGGGGTGTGGGTGGGTGGGTAACGTTTAAGATGTCACTGTCGAGGGGGGGTGTCTGGGGGGACTCCGCTGGAATATTTTTTTTTTTTTTTTTTTTTTTTTTTTTTTTACGAGGAAACACCCTTAGATGCGATATCCTGGCATCTGGCAGCTGATTGTAACAAGCACAAAATCACCTCTTTTTGGAAGATTTTCAAGTGACTAATTGCAATTTGTACACAATGACTACCATAAAATATCGGTAAGCTTACTTGATGAATTTAACCAAAATCCTACCAACGATGTTGATTCTTTACTATGAATTCACTCCCAATATCGATCAAGTTAGAGCTATCAGTTTTCTAAGCCTTCCATATTTTCATTTACGATTTATTATCTATAATTTGTTTTTCAGTTCTCATTTCATATTTAGATTTTCAACTACGTTTATATTTTTTAATTTCTTCTAATTTTTAGCTCATAGAAGACAATTATCTAATATTTTAATTGATGATTATGTTATTTATCTTTGGCTTTAAACTATAGTGGTGAGGTATGAACATGAGAACCTCATAAAGAGAGGAGTACTTAATAGACTTGGAAACAATTTTTGAAATGTCGTTTAATTAGGAAAACTATATAAATAAATAAATATATATATACATGTATATATATATACATATATATATGTATATTATATATATATATATATATATATATATATATATATATATATATATATATATAGATAGATAGATAGATAGATAGATAGATAGATAGATAGATAGATAAATAGATAGATAGATAGATTGATATTGATGAAAAGCTGGGCGATGAACAAGCAGGATTTAGAAAATGTAGAAGTTGTACTGATCAAATTTTCATTTTAAGACATGTACAGAAATGCGTAGAATATAGTAATTCACCTTTCATGGCATTTGTGGGCTATGAAAAAGCCTTTGATAGCATGCAGTAGCCAATTTTGTGGGGAGTCCTGCGTTATTATGAAATTCCTCTTAAATATGTAAATTTGATTAAGTTTGTTCATGAGCATAGGAAGTGCAAATTTAATGTTAGTGGAGTCCTATCAAATGAACTTCCAGTAAACAGCGGAGTACTCCAAGGGAATGTGCTGTTGCCAATGTTGTTTATATTCCTTATGGAATTTGTAATGCGTAAAACAGTTGGAGATGGTGGTGAAGGATTGAATGGATTGGTGATAGGAATTTAGCAGACCTAGAGTATGTTAATGATGCTGTTAGCAGAACCCCACCGGATTTGCAATGCTTGCCTACCATAATGCATGAAATATCACACGAGGTTAGGCTTAAGATAAATAGAAGAAAGCAACAGATGATGAGAACGAAATATACAATGGAAGATCAAATATTATTGGAAGGAGAAAGGATTAATGAAGTAGAATCATTAATTATTTGGAACTACGATCTCCAATATAGTTCAGTTAAATATTGAAAAAAAAAAAAAAAAAAAAAAACAGACAATGGGTAGGTTAAGTGAAATTTGAAAATCAAATAGCCTGAAATAACATATGAAAAACAGACTATATATCAGTTTAGTGAGATATGTTTTACTCGATGGACGCGAGTCGTGGTATGGCAATGAAATCTATAACAGATTTGGCAGATTTGAGAACAAAGCCCTCAGAAGAATATCGGGAGTTAAATGGCAGGACAGGATTAGAAATGAAACTACAAGAGAGATTACTCGAGTGCCTTATGTGGATGAGATCATGGTAAGGGGTAAATGGAGATGGTTTAGGCATGCACTTCGCTCTCCCCATAAGAGATTGGTTTACCAAATGGTTAACTGGGCTCTACAAGGTATTAGAAGAGTTGGAAGACCTAGGCCTACATAGCTGAGAACTATGAAGCCTGAAGTAGGAGATGGTGAGTGGAGAGGTATTGAATTAAAAGCTCAAGATAGAGATGACTGGCGAAATGTAACCGAGGCCCCTTGAGTCAATATGTGTAGGAGATGATGATATATGTATATGTGTGCATATATATATATGTATATATATGTATATATATATATATATATATATATATATATATATATATATATATATATATATATATATATATATGTATATATATACAATATATATATATATAAATATATATATATATATGTGTATATATAATATATGTATATGATATATATATATATATATATATGTATATATATATATATATATATATATATATATATATATATTTGGGCTCAAGCCATGTCGTCCTGATGGAAGTTCCTATAGGGTAGCTTCCTAGGGTATATTACAACTACGGCAATATTCCCAGAGAATTTACCTTAAGGTACCCAGAATTCTAACTCCTGGAGCGAATATCCCTAATGAAAGGGATATCGCGACATATCAGAGGACGTATTCTTGACACGCCACATGGCAATCTGCATCCCAAACAGAGATAACACATCGAGGGGTCAATTGGCAAGAAACGAAAACGGGAAAGAAAAAGGGGGAGCCGCTCCCAAGGCTCCCTCTTCTCCAGTTTCGTAAGCGTGCCTGGCGCCAATCCTGGCGCCATCTGTATTCCTTTTTGCGTAGCTTAACAACTCGGTGTTTTTTCCTGTGTTTCTCGCAAATCTTGGATTTATTCAGCTTTTCATGGCTTCTCCAACTTCGTCGGCCTCTGATAAGTTGAGTACCATTTCTTTTATGTATAAATGTAGGCTCTTGGTAAAATTTTTAAGTGATTAATAGGATTAATCTTTGTTACAAGAGCCGTAGCCTACCGGAGGCGTCATGGACGCTGTCACTCGCTAGGTATGAGTTTTAGTTAGCCAGAGCGACATTCCTGGTTGTTTTGCTTTAATAAATTTTAGCTATTTAGCGTTACATAGGATTTCCTTTCGTGCTTTAGTATTATTTTGGCGAAGTATTCGCCAACTCTGGCCTACGCTAGGCCATGTAGCCTAGTCGTTTGGTCCTAGTACTTCCTGCATGATTTTGGTTTTCCGAGTGTATTAAAATTTTATTGAAGCTTTAGGCTGTTTTTTATACATTTAAGATTATGTTGAATATTTCCAAGATAGTATACGAGTGAGTTTCGGTGATTTAGGTAATCGATTCTCTGGGTGCCTAGGCTAAGTTACTTATGGAGCCTTAGTATACTTTCTCATACTCCCCGTTTGCTTTCTTTTCTTCGGAGAAGGTATGCAATTCCTTTCCCTCTGTTTAAGCCTTGGGCTTATCCCTAAGTGGTTTATCTGAATTAACTTTCGATAAAACTATACTGGGGTGTTACTGTACCTTCCTGTTCCAGTAAGTCTGGTTTCAGAGAGGGACAGAACAACAGAGTTTTTAGTCTGAGTCTGTGTTTGTCTGGCTTGGGGTAGAGTCTCCCTCGCTGGCCTGACATAGACATAGGAGGCTTAGCCTCCTTAGGTCACTACCGAAGGTTTCTGTACGAGATGATTCCTTCTTTTGTGATCTAGCAGACTAGTCCTTGTTGCTGTTCTCGGTGGGAGGATAAGATCCTTTCCCTGGGAGTAGCAACACCTTCCTTGCTTTGGTTCTTTGGGAGCTGGCAAGTATTGCTGGCCTCCCTCCTTGGATCTCCCTTAGGCTAAGATGAGTTTCCTTGGCTGCGGGTGATCCTTCACTAAAGCAAGGTTGGTAGGACCTTCTTTTGTCCCTTCCCTTTCTATCTCCGTAATGGCCTAGCCATTACAGTACTGTACGTCATTCTACATCTGGACCTAGGATAGGTTAGGATGTGGAATTGACTCAGTCCTTTGCCGGCCGGCAGAGTCTGCCGGCCGGCAAGGGTCTTCTGCTTTGAGTGCTGCCCGGACCTCCCTTGGTCCCTCATCCATGCCTGCCTGTGAGTCAGACGGCATTGGTCAGGAAGCCTGAATTAGATTCTCCCCTTCCTTATATGCACTCTTTCGGATTGCCGGGCTTGGAGGTTGTTTACGCTCTTATCCCGGCATCCATTCTGTTTTCTTCTAGTGCTGTACCCGACCCGGCTGCCGGCCTATGAGGCCGGCAGCCGGGCAGTCGTAGTCCTCTGGTTCTTTTGCTGCTGGCTGGCATCGGTTGTTTACCTTTGCCGGCCGGCTAATGTCAGCCCTTGTCTGCCGGTCGCCAGGAGCAGTGGCCGGCAGCCGGGTGCTACCTTGTGTAGCCGACAGGGGCTGTTGCCGGCCGGCAGTTACTGCCGGCCGGCACATGCATTTGAACCAGCGTTCTGCCGCCTTATAGCTGTTAAGTAGTATACTTTAAAGCTAGTTATGGTGTGTGCCGGCCGGCACATAACCTTCTATACTGTACCAGTATTCTTCAGTATAACATATACTGTAAGAGGAAAAGTATAGTACAAGTTTTGGTACATCACTGTGTGTTCTAACACTTTTGTGTTGTCTTGCACAGCCCTTTGCTGTTGCCTTACAGATAAGAAAGTGAGTTCTTTCTTGTCTATTATCCAGGATTTTAAAATCATTGCTTAGGTGTGAGCTCCACCTGTTTCCTTTGGAAACTTTTCATTGGTTATTCTAGAAGAGATTAACCATACGATTTTATTATCTGGAAGGCTGCAACAATTGGTTGTGAAGGAAACACAAGTGTGTGTCTTTCCTTTCTGAATTGTTATGCTAAACTGTGCATATCCAGTGATACATAGTTCACTTGATACTCATGGAAATTTCTTCTCTTTACAGGAGGACCCTCCGAAGTGCGGAAGTGTTTTCTGCAACGTCCGCAGTAAGAACCTCTGCGGACATGAGTTTTGTAGGAGGCACGCAGCATGTGCTGTCTCCAAGGGTGATCTCCAGTATTGGGACCCTCAGGTATGTACCGTGTGCACTAACCTGATTACTGAGGCCTTTGATTCCCCTAGAACGGCGGAATCAAGGGACATAGCAAGGGAGAAGCTTCGTACCTGGGTAAGGGGCTTCCAGAAGAACACCTCTGGACTTTATCTTCCAAGTGAGAAGATGAGGGCGTATCTTTTCCCTAGGGCATCAGCTGATGCAGTGATTCCCCAGCCTCAGGAGGAGATCCCCCAAGTTCAGATCCAGGTGGATGCTGAAGTCGCAGTGGCTATGCAAGACATCCAGTTGGATGACAGGATGTCTGACGTGGACGAGCGTCTGGAGGAAGACCTCCTGACAGAAGCCCAGGATGAAGTTCAAGCCCCAGACGTTGTAGAGGAGGAGGTCGACGAGGTGTCGGCTACTCCGGTTCAGATCCCGGAGCCTATTCCCTCAACATCGGCCGCTCTCCCAGTAGAACTGGGACAGGCCCTCTCCTCCATTGTTGGAATGATCCAACAAATGCAGAAGGAGAATCAGGAGAAGGGGGCTGCAATGGAACTGCAGATGCAGAGGCTTGCAGCATCACATGGGCCCCAGAAAAGGCTCAATGTGAAAGACCTTCCCTTCTGTTCAGATGCTAACCCGTGGAGGTATGCTGAGCACATGCCGATGACGACTGGAAAGATCGTCATCTCGGATAAGTTGGGTTCAGTTCCCCTAGAGGAGGTGGAATTCTGGCCCAGCAAGGGGTCATATCCGGACTGTTATGTCCGGTTGAGGAAGGAACCAGCTTCAAAGGAGGAGACAGAGCCGAAGGAGGTCATAGTGATGGACCATGCTAAGGCTCAAGCTTTGCTTTCATCTTCGATGAAAGAGAGGGGCTTCACGAACTCAAAGGTAGCTGCATTGAGTAAGAAGCTCCCTTCCTTTGTGTCCTCTCCTGCTAGAGCCTTCCCCTTTTTACAGAAAGGGTTTGCGGATGTACTAAAAGCAGTCGAGGCCGGCAAGCCTTGCCCCTCCCTAGAGGAGTGTAAACCCTTGTCGCTGGCCCTGCCTATGGACCACAAAGACTGGAAGGACGTCCATCTTACCTTCTCAGTTGGGAAGTTGGAGGCTGATATTACCGGACGTCAGTTCGGCGAGGACCTCCCTAAGCTGTCTGACTTTCTTTTGCGGAGAGAGCTCGATACAAAAGAAAGACTGGCTGCCTCAATGTCTCTTCTGACTACTCTTGAGACGATGGCAAGTGACCCCAAGGTCCATGAAATGTTCATGGTAGTGGCCAAGACTTATCTGGCCACAGTGACGAAGGATCTTTATAGCTTCGTCAGAGCGAGGAGAGCTTGTAGGGAGTTTGTGTTCACCTCGGCTACGGTGAGGCACGAGCCAAGGAAACTAATCTCCTCCAACATTTGGGGCAAAGACCTTTTCCCTACCAATTTGGTCAAAGAAGTTGTTGATAAGGCCACCTTGGAGAATAGAAACCTTCTCCAGAAGTGGGGCCTGGCTATCAAAAGAAAGTCTTCCCCGGATGAGGGTCCTCAACCAAAGAGGAAGACTATGAAGACTAGGCTACCGTCTCGGCCAGCCAAGCCTCTTAGACAGCAACAGCAACTGCAATTGCCATTGCCTTCAGTGCCCCAGATGGTGGCACAAACCCCGACCACATTCCAGTGGGTACACCAGGCCGTGTCGACACAGTCCACGGCATTCACCCCAACGTTCGAAGGGCAGTCTACTTCCTTTCGAGCAAAGCCTAGAGGAGCAGCCAGAGGCTCGTCTAGGCGCCCCTCAAGGGGAAGGGGATTCAGGGGTGGTCGCGGTCGGGGAGGCAAGACCTCAGGACGGCAGTCCAAGTGAGATGATGCCGGTAGGAGGGAGACTTCAGAATTTTCGGGATCGGTGGACCTTCGATCCCTGGGCCCACAGCCTACTCAAGAACGGACTGGGCTGGAGCTGGTACAGCACTCCACCCCCGTGCCCTCGGTTTTTCCAACACTCCACCCCCGTTCTGGAGGAGTACGTTCAAGAACTGTTGGAGAAAAAAGTGATCCCAAGGGTGAAGTCCATCAAATTCCAAGGGAGGCTGTTTTGTGTTCCCAAGAAAGACTCGGAAAAGCTCAGTCATTCTGGACTTGTCGCCACTCAACAAGTTCATAGTGAATTGCAAATTCAAGATGCTAACACTGCAACACATAAGGACCTTACTGCCCAAGAGGGCATATTCCGTCTCCATAGACTTGTCAGACGCCTATTGGCACGTTCCAATCAACCGTCGACTCTCCCCCTACCTAGGGTTCAAGCTACAACGAAGACTATACGCCTTCAGAGCCATGCCATTCGGGCTAATAGCCCCAAGGATTTTCACGAAGCTTGCGAGCGTAGCTCTCCAACAATTACGCCTAAAGGGAATTCAGGTAGCAGCCTACCTGGACGACTGGCTGGTGTGGGCAGCATCCGAGACAGAATGCTTGCAAGCTTCCAGTCAAGTGATCCAGTTCCTAGAGTATCTAGGCTTCAAGATCAACAGAAAAAAAGTCTCGACTTTCTCCATCTCAAAAGTTCCAGTGGCTGGGAATCCACTGGGACCTAATGTCACACCCTTTCTCCATCCCGGCGAAGAAAAGGAAGGAGATAGCGGGTTCTGTCAAGAGACTTCTAGATTCCGAAAGGATATCAAGACGCGAACAGGAGAGGGTACTGGGCTCTCTCCAGTTTGCTTCGTGACAGACCCAGTGCTAAGAGCACAGCTAAAGGATGCAACCGGAGTTTGGAGAAGTTATGCATCAAACGCGCGAAGAGATCTGAGAAGACCAGTTCCGCTTCGGCTCTCAGGCCTTGGTCCCAAGCCAGACATCTAAAGAAGTCGGTTCTTCTTCAGCCACCTCCCCCGTCGGTGACGATTCACTCAGACGCCTCGCAGGGATGGGGAGGTCACTCTCATCGGAAAAAAAGTCCAGGGGACTTGGTCCAAGCTATTCAAGACCTTTCACATAAACTTTCTAGAAGCTATGGCAGTGCTCCTTACCTTAAAGAAAGTCTCCCCGCGTCACTCGATCCACATAAGGTTGGTGATGGACAGCGAGGTAGTTGTGAGATGCTTGAATCGACAAGGATCGAGGTCACCACCTCTCAACCAGGTGATGTTGGCCATCTTCCGATTGGCGGAAAAGAAGAAGTGGTACCTGTCGGCAGTTCACCTTCAAGGAGTCCGCAATGTGACAGCGGACACTATCCAGGTTCACACCGATAGAGTCGGAATGGTCCTTAGACGGAGGATCATTCTCCTTCATTCTGAATCAAGTCCCAAAACTTCAGACAGACCTCTTTGCGACGAAAGACAACAAGAAGTTGCCCCTGTACGTGTCCCCGTACGAGGACCCCTTAGCGGAAGCAGTGGACGCGATGTCCCTCGACTGGAACAGATGGTCCAGGATTTATCTGTTCCTTCCTCACAACTTTCTGTTGAGGGTCCTCAACAAACTGAGATCCTTCAAGGGGGGTAGCGGCAATAGTGGCCCACAAGTGGCCGAACAGCGTGTGGTTCCCCCTGGCATTGGAACTACGGCTGAAGTTTGTACCACTACCAGATCCAGTTCTGACCCAGCGAGTCCAGAAGTCGACTGTCTGCGCTTCATTACAGAAAACCCGGACCTTGCAGCTCATGATTTTCTCTCCCTAGCGGTGAGAAAGCATTTCGGGATTTCGAAAGCCAGCATAGACTTCCTAGAGGAATATAAGTGCAAATCTACTAGAATGCAATATGAGTCATCTTGGAGAAAATGGGTGGCCTTTGTCAAGGCGAAGGATCCGCAGGAGATCTCGACAGACTTCTGCTTATCTTTCTTCATCCACCTCCATGGTCAAGGGTTGGCAGCTAAAACGATTTCGGCGTGTAAGTCTGCTTTGACAAGACCCATTCTATATGCCTTCCAGGTCGACCTCGGTAACGAGATCTTTAATAAAGTTCCGAAAGCCTGCGCTAGGCTCAGACCTTCAGCACCTCCAAAGCCCATTTCATGGTCTTTAGACAAAGCTCTTCATTTCGCTTCTCTGTTGAGCAATGAGGAGTGTGCGTTAAAGGATTTGACACAAAAAGTTATTTTCCTATTTGCACTCGCGTCCGGGGCCAGGGTTAGTGAGATTGTAGCCCTCTCGAGAGAGGCAGGTCGTGTTCAGTTCCTGGATGGGGGAGAACTGAACCTGTTTCCGGATCCTACGTTTCTCGCCAAGAATGAGTTACCCACCAACAGGTGGGGTCCCTGGAGAATCTGCCCTCTGAAAGAAGATGCATCTCTATGTCTGGTAGAATGCCTAAAGGTCTATCTTCGTAGAACTTCAGACTTCAAGGGTGGTCAACTATTCAGGGGAGAAACATCAGGCTCAAATTTATCTCTGAATCAACTCAGAGCGAAAATCACATATTTTATTCGCAGAGCGGATCCTGACAGTACACCCGCAGGTCACGATCCAAGGAAAGTTGCCTCATCCTTAAATTTCTTTAATTGTATGGATTTTGAACATCTCCGTTCATACACTGGCTGGAAGTCTTCCAGAGTGTTGTGTTCTTTCGCCACTATGCGAAGCAAGTAGAGGAACTAAAGAGATCTGTGGTAGCAGTGGGTCGCGTCGTTAACCCTACTGTTTAACTCTGCGAGGAACAGTGGTTTTAATTGGGACGATTAATTCCAGGGTGAGTGTGTAGTTACTTACGGTACTACAAACTAAGTGAGGGCACTGAGTTGCCCACGTAGACTGTTCCATTTCCAAAGGTGAACCTAGCATAAGTGCAGACATGTGTGCCGAGCGTTTTCTAACGCTAATGTGATTGATTGGTAATACAGACTTTTATGACTTTGATACCTCGGTATCTTAAAAGTGGCAATAATGTTTTTTCTTTCAGATAAACAAGTTCTGTTTACTATCATACTTATGCTTAAAGTTTTGGGTTATCCTCTTCTTATATATATATATATATATATATATATATATATATATATATATATATATATATATATATATATATATATATATATATAAAATTGTTGTTAACCTGTCTATTTATTGTTTGTCAATAAACTTGTTCTTGAGAACCTTGCGTCTCCTTCACCTGTGTCAATTTATTGGTATAGTTGAGCATTCATTCTATATACTTTATCTGGGATAATTCTAATAGAATTGTTCCTTTATGCAGGCTATGTTACATTGGTTTATGCTTTCCCTTAACGGGAGGACTCCGTCCCAGAAGGGGACAGTGGCGGTTTTACAAGTTTCCTCCTATGCGGATATAAACCTTTGTCCAATACAAGTATTGTGCGGAGAACTGGTTGATATTTCATATTGACGCAGTGGTTCTTTACAAACTATGCTTTACTTAATATAGGGTGAGACCACTATATTAGCTTGCCTGGTATTCATACATAGGTATATGTACTCTTCGAGACTTTTCCAGAGTCTAGTAGGACTCTTCCCTGTAGGGGGCAGGAAGCTCTAACATGGTTTATGGTTAGTTGAAAAGATGTATAACGGTAACATCTTAGGTCTCTAGGTCTAGTCGACCGGGAAAAATTACTTCCGGGGAGTACGGCACGTTCTGAGAATCCACAGATACAGTAATGCTCTGGTATACTTCCATCAGGACGACATGGCTTGAGCCCAAAAAACGGATTTTGAGCGAAGCGAAAAATCTATTTTTGGGTGAGATGGCCATGTCGTCCTGATGGACTCGCCCTTCCCTTTCTATGAAAGGGCTGTAGGACCCCTCCCTACATACAGTATCTGTAGCACCTCGTGTACGCTACAAGGAATACAGATGGTGCAGATTGCCATATGGCGTGTCAAGAATATGTCCTCTGATATGTCGCGATATCCCTTTCATTAGGGATATTCACTCCAGGAGTTAGAATTCTGGGTACCTTAAGGTAAATTCTCTGGGAATATCGCCGTAGTTGTAATATACCCTAGGAAGCTACCCTATAGGAACTTCCATCAGGACGACATGGCCATCTCACCCAAAAATAGATTTTTCGCTTCGCTCAAAATCCGTTATATATATATACTGTATATATATATATATATATATATATATATATATATATATATATATATATGTGTGTGTGTGTGTGTGTGTGTGTGTGTATATATATATATACATATATATTCAGTATATATATGATTGTGCGTATGCACACATACATATATATACATATATATATATATATATATATATATATATATATATATATATATATATATATATATATATATATATATTATTTATATATATATATATATATATATATATATATATATATATATATATATGTGTGTGTGTGTGTGTGTGTGTATGTGTGTGTCTGTGTTTTATTTTTGTTTGTTTGTGTGTGTGGAATAGAAAAGACTGCCGTTGGAAACAACCTCGAAACGTACAAAGTCAGGACCCTGTATAGGGAAGGGGATCTTACTTTGTTATTAGAAGAGCTGAAATAAATAAATTGGAATATAAGAGGATTGAGTGAAATTAGAATAACTGGGGGCCTGATATAGAATTAAAAGAGGGTCATACCTTTTTCTACCGAAGACATGAAAGGAACAAAAAAAAGGAGAGGGTTTTCTTATTAATACAAATCTTGCATGTAACAGAAGAATTATGTAATATCAGTGATAGAGAACAAATTATAAAATGAAGATTAATATTCAGATAATTCAAATGTATGTACCAACAACATCCAATATAGAGGAAGAAAAAGAAACCTTTTTTTAAGAAGATCTGGATATATCTTAAAAAAACACATAAGACTCTATTTGCATTTGTTTTGGATGACTTCTATGTAAAGTATGTCAAAAGACGTGAAAGGAATCAGCTGTAGGCAAATTTGGAGTATGCAAATGAAACATCAAAGGAGAAAAATCATGAACACCTTTTTTTCTTTAGATTAATATAGAAAAAAGACATGGAGAAGCCCAAATCTAGAAAAGAAAAACGAAATAGATTTAATTAAAGATATAACACTTTGTCTACATCTAAGGAAAGAATGAAAAAACTAATTTTAAGAAAGAAATTAAACACTCCTGTAATAAGAAAAAAATATGATAGAGTTTAGTTTAGCAATACAAAATAGATACTCCTAGCTATATGATGAAATGAATGCAAATAAATAAGAAATGGACAGTAATTTAACGAAAGTTGTACTGCAATCAGCACAAGAGATCGGTGGAAAAGTTCCAAACCAAGATCAAGGAAGGCTACCAGTACACAAACAAAAAATCTAATAAAGAAAACATTGGAAATGAGGGTAAAATTTAAGTGAAGCGAAATAGAATTAGCATAACATCCAAAACAGTAAACAAACTAGAAACAAAATAATTTCGGAAAAATTGAGGAAACACTAAAGAAAGGAAGAAGCATCAAGTTAATAAAAAGAAGACTTGGAATAGAGTGCCAACAGATATTTGCTTTA
The DNA here is from genome assembly GCF_036898095.1 of Palaemon carinicauda. Taxonomy (NCBI): domain Eukaryota; kingdom Metazoa; phylum Arthropoda; class Malacostraca; order Decapoda; family Palaemonidae; genus Palaemon; species Palaemon carinicauda. The sequence continues at coordinate 108,107,152 of NC_090742.1, forward strand.
ACAGATGAAAAAGATGGAGATGGAGAGATGGAGTGATGAAAATTACAGAAGATTTTTATACATTGCTATATAATGGTAATATAAGAAATAACTGCCAAATAAAAATAATGAAAAACATAAGCCTGTACCAAAAGTAACAGTAGAATGAAAGAAAGTATTAAAATGCATGTAAAGAGACAAAACAGAAGATGGCCTAATCAATTATTAATGATAGAATGAGAAGATTTTATGGTAGCAAATCACGCTGAACTTTACACAAAATGTTTGCAAGACTGTTCTACATTATACCTTTAGCTTAGTAAAAAAGATCATTGTATTATTTCACAAAAAGGGAGACACGAAAGGCCTAAAAATTTACCAGCTAATAAGTTTACTCTCAGTCGTATATGAAATATTCACAAATAGAGAGAAAGCTTGACAAGCTAGGCAAGTTTTAGAAACGGATATTTGAGTTTCACAAACCACTATGTACGGCATTTAAAATCTATGAGAAAGCTTTTGGTATTCAAAGCCTAAGAGAAAACTTTTGATTATCAAAACTTTAGCAGTAATGAAAGCCCTTCAAAGACGAGGAATAGATGATACATATGTTAGATCACTTGAAGATATTTATACGGATAGTACAGCAATCCTAAAACTACATTAATTTAGTGAGAAAATTTCAGTTAAGAAAAAGAGTTAGACAAGGAAACCCTTTCTCTCCTAAATTATTTACATCGTTCCTAGAACTTTTTAAGAATTTAGATTGGGAAAATGTAGAAATTAACATTAATGGGAAATACCTTAACATCTTTTAAGATTTGCAGATGACTTAGTTCTATTTAGTAGATTAGGGAAGGAATTCCTAAGGATAATATAAGATTTGAATAGAGAAAGCAGAAATGTATTGCTGAAAATAAACATGAAAAAAAAAATAAAGACAATGTTCACTGAAAATGCAGCGAGAAAACTAATCAGGGTCAAGGACGTACCTCTAGACCTTGTTAATGAATATACGTACTTATGACAGACATTAAGTGTTTGAGACCGAAATTAAAAGAAGGATAAGCAAGGGATGAAGAGTTTTTGGTGAAAAATATGCCTCTTTCTCAATAAAGAAAACTATTCAATCAGAGGGTCTTACCAGTATTAACTTATGCATCATAAACTTGGAGCCTTATTAAAGCCTTAGATCAAAAGTTGGTTACAACTCAAAGAGCTAAGGAAAGAATAATGATGGGAATAACTCTAGGAAACAGAAAAAGAACAACATGGGTACAAGAGCAAACAAAAGTAGAGGATATTCCAACAGCTTGTAAGAAAAATTGGACATATAATGAAAAAAACAGATGAAATATGAACTAAAAGAATAACAGAATGGTTCCCTAGAGATTGCTAACGAGCCAAGGGAAAGAACAGAAGAAAATGGATTCACGAGCTCAGGAAATTTACTGATATATAAACATATATATATATATATATATATATATATATATATATATATATATATATATATATATATATATATATACTGTATACACACACAAATGTATATATGTATACATATATGTGTCTGTTTTATAAAGTATATAATATATATATATATATATATATATATATATATATATATATATATATATATATATATATATATATATATATATATATAGATATATATATACATATATATATATATATATATATATATATATATATATATATATATATATATGTATAGGTATATACAAATGCATATACTCTATATGCACACATATGTGTGTGTGTGTTTTATACGGTATATATATATATATAAATATATATATATATATATTTATATATATACATATATATGCATATATATGTGTATATATGTAAATATACTGTATAAAACACAGATATATGTGTACATATATACATTTGTATATACCTATAAATATATATATATATATATATATATATATATATATATATATATATATATATATATATACATACATATATATATATATATATATATATATATATATATATATATATATATACTGTATAAAACACACACCATTATATGTATACATATATACATTTGTATATAACTCTCTCTCTCTCTCTCTCTCTCTCTCTCTCTCTCTCTCTCTCTCTCTCTCTCTCTCTCTATATATATATATATATATATATATATATATATATATATATATATATATATATATATATATATATATATATATATATATATATATATACTGTAAATATATATATGTATGTATAGGTATGTACAAATGTATATATGTATACATATATGTAAGTGTTTTATACAGTATATTTATATATATATATATATATATATATATATATATATATATATATATATATATATATATATATACACGCACACACACGCATATATATATATATATATATATATATATATATATATATATATATTTATATTCATATATACCTATATGTATAAAACACACACAAAGTATACATATATACATTTGTATATATATATATATATATATATATATATATATATATATATATATACATATGTATATATATACAGTAATATATATATATATATATATATATATATATATATATAATATGATTATGACTCCCGGGTCTAGGCACCAAAAATATATACTATGGCTCGTGACGGTGAACCATACATATAATATAATATATACTACGACTGGCAAGTTAATCAACATCTTGAATTCCAAACTCACTTGTTTGCTTTTACATTAAAACTGTTTTACTTCAAAATATTAATGCACGAATTCTGAGACAGTTAAATAACTCCCAGACAGTAATATATAGAACACTGAATATCCAAAGGTCTCTTAAGTACACTTAAAATAAACTGGGTAATTATTCGAAAGCAAACAAACTTCCTACAGTCCTTAACAGGAAACGAGCGTCACTATTCTAAACAATGGGGATTGGCATAACTTGAATCAAATCAAATAAATAAAATAAATTACACGAACAAAACTAGATTATGACAAAACTTTT
>NC_090742.1:108115148-108137648 GCF_036898095.1 Palaemon carinicauda
GATAGTGTGTACCGACCAGTTTTGGGGGAGAGACCTACGTTATTATGGAGTTGTTCTTAAATATGTAAATTTGATTAAGTCTGTTCATGAGCAAAGCAATTGCAAAGTTAATGTTAGTGGAGTTCTATCAAATGAACTTCCAGTGAACAGTGGAGTACTCCAAGGGAATATGCTGTCGCCAATGTTTTTTATCTTTCTCATGGATTTTGTAATGCGTAAAACAGTTGGAGATGGTGGAGAAGGATTTGACTGGATGGGTAATAAGAAATTTGCGGACCTGGAGTATGCCGATGACGCCGTTCTTATGAGTAGAACGCCACAGAAATTTATAATGCTTGCTTACCAGAATGCAGGAAATATCACATGAGGTTGGGCTCAAGATAAATAGAAGAAAGACACAGATGAAGAGAACGGAATATGCAATGGAAGATGAAATATGATTGGAAGGAGAAAGGATTAATGAGGTGGAATCATTGAAATTTTTAGGAACTATGATATCTAATACAGGGTCTTTAGAATTTGATTTTAATGAAAGATCGAAGAAATGAAATCAGACAATGGTTAGGATAAGTAAAATCTGGAAATAAAATCGCCTGAAATTACATATAAGAATCAAGCTATTTATTATTTTAGTGAGATCAGTGTTACTGTATGGACGTGAGTCATGGTAAATGACAATGAAACTATCTCAAAAAGATTTAGTAAATTTGAGAACAAAGCCCTCAGAAAGATATTGGGAGTTAAATGGCAGGAAAGGATTAAAATGAAAATGTAAGAGAGATTACTCGAGTGCTTTATGTGGATGAGATCATGCTGAGTGGTAGATGGAGATGGTTTGCGCATGCTCTTCGCACTCCTCAAGAGAGATTAGTTTACCAAACATTTAAGTCGGCTCCAAAAGGCACTAGAAGAGTTGAAAGACTAATCCCTACATAACTGAGGACTATGATGCGTGAAGTTGGAGATGATGAATGAATAAGTATTGAATTAAAAGCTCAAGATAGGGACGACTGACGAAATCTAATCGAGGCCTTTTGCGTCAATAGGCGTTGAATAATATATATATATATATATATATATATATATATATATATATATATATATATATATATATATATATATATACACTGTATATATATATATATATATATATATATATATATGTATATATATATATATATATATATATATATATATATATATATATATATATATATATATATATGTACACTGTATATATATATATATATATATATATATATATATATATATATATATATATATATATATATATATAAATACTTATATATATGTGTGTGTGTTATAATATAGATTCCTGTCATAATGGTGGATAGAAGGGATTTATGTTGAGGAAAAGGAGACACAGCTTCCTTTCTTGTATTTATTTTTGGCTCCATAGTAGCTTAGTAAAACCGTTGTAAGGGGACAACTCTCAATTTGGGATCAACCATATGAAAGTAGTTTATAGAGTATTATAGTATTATATTATACGCACTTTTGTTTCACAAAAAAACATAAATGTATTTTCTTCACTACAACTTAATTTTATTATATAACTACCCCTCTTAAACTTGAAGTTACCTACCCCTGTCAAGAATAAAATTCTTCAAGTTTTGTTTAGATACGGGCTATATAAATAAATCTCCAATATTCTCCTCAGAAGATACATACACTAGAATCTAGATCCACAATATGGTTAGATCTTTGATGGTCTACATGGTTTTTAGCAAATGCTATAGCTCCCATGTCTCATACATGCAAAGCCACAGTACTTTAGTCACAGTTTGACATGCTAGAATACATCTGCCTCAGAACGTTCGCACAACTCATAACCATGTATTCTACTACTCTGTTTATTACTTTTTTCAAGGAAATAGAAATATGTATATATATATATATATATATATATATATATATATATATATATATATATATATACATATATATAAATATATGTATGTATGTATGTATATATATATATATATATATATATATATATATATATATATATATATATATATATATATGTATATATATATTCAACTGAAAACTACATATAACCTGTAATAATGAGTCTGTCTTCAGATGATTCCCAGTCTGAATAACAATAATACATTAACTTCAATGGGCATTCTGATATCTTATACTTTAACCAATAAATGCACTGTGCCTTTGATATACTTTAGCACGTTTGGCTGTATTCAAGTGAGCTATGGTGATCTTAGACACTGATTGTTACAATTTAGTTACTTCATAACTTAAATTAGGCTTTGTTCCTATCATAATAAATCAAACTCTCAACGATCGTTCTATACAAACTTGGATCAGTCAATTCAGTAGAATTAATAAGTGAACTTGCTTACACTTAGATCACTCGGAACAGATTTAGGGTTAAACACCATATGAAACCTCTCCAGAATTCTATTTTATTACTTTCTTTGAATCATACTTATAGGTCTCCTATGAATGAGGAGTGAATTCAATTCTTAAAAATCAATAGTTTCCCCGATGTCTTTTATTTTGGATCTGTTATTGAGAGACTCCTTTATGGCATGGCGAATACCATATATATATATATATATATATATATATATATATATATATATATATATATATATATATATATATATATATATATATATATATATATATATATATATGATTGGAATTGACTTAGTACATATTTTACATATTTGTAGGTGCATGTGTAGTCTATGCATACACGCACATCTATTTGTGGTTATTTCTTACACTAGTAACGGCAGAACTCCCAAGTCACAATTGTTATGATTAATGTAACCGAAGGCTGTTGTCTTACTTGTAGATGTAAGAGGTAGTTGAGCACACCCTTTTATTCGAAATTTATGTTTCGTATTTCTTTTAGTAACTGTTCTAAAAGAATGTGTCCCTGATATTTGTCGATTAAATAAAATATGGAAGTCACAGCAAACGCCTTTTTTAGGTATATAACTGTATAAGTAAGTAACTGGTCGAAACGAAAGTATTGTTAATTTGAGTTGTGCAAGATTAATTTGATGCACTTTTCAATCAATTGCTGTCTGAGAATACATATTGGATTTATAGATTCCTAAGAAACACAGATAGACAAACAGAGAAGTAATATGCAGCATAAGAAGCTAAGCAGGGAAAAGCCGGTTAATTCACAACTAGGATGGTGTTCTTAGAAAAGATTTGCTGCAAAACTATACCACTTTAGCACAATCTTTTAAAATACAGTCGATATTAGTAGCTATTGATAGTCTGTGGTTTAGTTAGAAAATAGGCTTTATATAATATAGGGCTTACGCATATTAAGGTCTAGTTTTGATCACAGGGCTTTATTACCATCATTTTATTATCGATGTTACATTTTCTTCTGTTTATCAGTCAACCTAAACCGTTTGTTTACACAGATGTGTGGGGTTCGGGTTGCTTCCTGCTTCCTTAGGAGTTAGCCACTTTCTGAATGCTCACAGAATACGCTGTTTTAAGTTGAAAAGTCCTCTATTTGAGGCCTAGGGCGATTTCCGCATCCGAATTTCTTAGATATCTTTTCATGTATTTTGGCATCATGACTAGAGTTCTGATGAATAGAGGAGCGATCTCCATTTGCATATCCCATAGCTTTTTCAATTAAATTTGAAGGACTTTGTACTCTATTTTTTTTCCTCTCTTTCACTTCAACATATATGAGTGATACTGTACTTTAATTTTGGTGTGACAAGTGTGACGTCAGGTTGATGTGCTCGTGTCAACATGTCTGTCATGCTACTCTTTAGACACCGAGTAATTTAGCCTTTTTGTCTCCTCGGTTTTTACCAGATCCTAGTCCGGCTGCCGAGGGATTAAACCTTGTTTTAACGTCTTATGTTTATATTTTTGCTGATTTTGCTTGCTTAGATTATCAGTTTTAAGGATCCTTTACTCGACAATTGTTGGCATTGAGTATTTCATGGTATCAACTATAAATATTTCAAATTTTTTATCCCAAAGCATTTTCATGATATTAGAACTTTTTAAACAACTATCACTCACTTATTTTTTTTCAGATAGAAAGCGCTTTCTGGTCTCATTTGAAAGGTAAAAATTCATGATGTAATCACCAACAGTGTGAAAAACTTACGAAATGGGCATAAGAGTGGGTTGAAACAACAAAATATTTAACGTTTCAGACATGAATTTTGTCACAGGAAAAAAAAATCTAAAATGGTGTTGCTCGTTCAAAGTGATTCAATATCATTGCCAGGCTTCAGCCTATGTCCAGGGGGACTAACTCGGAAGAACTACAATTAAAGAGTAATGCTCAAGCAGCAAGTAACTCATATATAAATAGAAAAGAATACCCTCTCAACCTTTTCATATATGCAGCACACTCAGTAACTGACATAAGACTCCAACCAAATTAAACGACAAAAGCCGTTGAATAAAACATGCTAATTTGAACTATTTTTACTTTACCATTATCATATTGTCAATTTTTATGACAATGTCAACCTTATTGACAAAATCCGTTGAATGTACACATGCAATTGTTGTCACTATGTGACCTCTTGAGGTTAGTAAATATATGTGCTGTCACTAGATAAGAGTTAGTAGCTCAAGAGCTCGTCTTATCCTTAGATCTCCTGCACTTCTGTTGCATTGATGACCCTCGGAATGCCTTGAACACCCAGCCTGCCTCCCAGCTCACCGCTTTCTCTGCCGTATCTTCCAATGATGTCCACCGAAGACTTCGAATCGTGTGTTCATCCTGCCACAGTGAAACTCTTGCCTCTCGTCAGTAGAGATGCATTTGCCTGATTTCAGTGAACCAAGGCTCAGTTCTGCATCAAGGGCGATACCTTCTCAAGCAGCAAAGAAGACTACATCCTCCCTGCGATCTCCTACTATAACTTCAAAAAAATCTCTGATTGGCATTGTGAGCAATGGGATCCCCCATAGGGTATGGTGCCCTCAAAGCATACCTCCTGGAGCAGTAATCACTGTCGCCAGCTATTTGTCTAGCCAAGATTTTTCAGCTCTCTCAACAATCTCTGGGGATCAAAAGGTATCGATGGTCCTCAGAGAAATGAACAATAGTGCTCACCTTTCAGCCTGCAGCAGACGGTTGTCCTCATACCCTTTGGGTACAACACTTGCTGCAACTTATGTGAGCCACCCTTCCTGATGTCATCACCTTGCCCAGGAAGGACCTGAGGACTAGAATCAACGTCTTTAAGGACAGCCACTTCTCCTCTGTCAAGAACTCCATCAATAACTCCACCATTTAACGCTGACTGAAGCTGAGGTGAATGCAGTAGGACAGGAGTTTTCAACTTGGGATATGCAAGAGATCTAACAAGGGGTAGGACTTTTCCTACAAGTTGTTAGGATGTGTGGGCTAATATACACTTCAGGCTGAGTAACTGACCATCAACTGACATGAATAGAGGCACAAGCTTTTGTCAGGTATGTGCCACTTGCCAGTCGGGAATTCTGGTTTAGTGTTGGTGGCTTGGTGCATAAATGATTTTCCTGAAAAATATTGTAGACATGGGAATATTGTCTATTTCTGTAACACTGCTATTGAAAATTCTGAATTATTAATAAGGTGTTTGTTATTGTTCAGTGACAACAAGTTGTTTTTGAGAATGATGGATATTATTACTCTGAAGAAGACTTTTGTAAATTATTTGAAGCAATTGCTTCTTATTCTGCATTACAGTTAGAACAAGATTTTGTGAAGGTAAAGATGTGGAGCTCAGTTGAAAAACTGCGATGCCTTATCTACTTCTTGAGATCCTTTTAGAATCATTGGTGCTTATCTTAATATCTATCAAAAACTAAGTAGATCCCTTGTTCTTAGGATCATTCTATCTAATAAGATCTATGAATTTATACACAAGGTCCTGGACAGTGGCAGAATGAGATGAACTGGATGATGTCCAGTAAGCAATCCACAAAAGTACAGAGCTATCAATTATCATGTACATCATGTGTTGCTGCATGTCTGGCTGAAGGTTATACACAAGTTTGATTCTTTAAGATTGACTTTGACTTGGATATATACAGATCCCCAGAATCAGTGAAAAAAGTTATAGGAACAGGTCAGATTTCTTAGCTCCAAAGTTATCTGTTATTTTACGCAAGTTAGCAAGAAGAGGAGCTTTTAGCACTTGTTGGAGAATTGGTAATGTTACTCCTCTATGTAAATGTGTTTGTGGTAGCTCAAGTCCCACTGATTACCGCCCAGTTTCCATAACTCCCATATTATCTAAAGTTTTTGAACGTCTTCTGGCAAAACGTCTTAATAGGTTTGCTGAAGGTAATCATCTATTCCCTAGTTTGCAATTTGGTTTTCGGAAAGGCCTTGGAGCATGTGATGCCCTTCTTACAATCTCCAATGCAGTACAGAAATCCCTTGATTGTGGTCGGGAAGTTCGTATGATTGGCCTTGATTTTAGTGCTGCCTTTGACCGTGTTAATCATGAGGCCCTTGTTTTCAAACTGAAACAGTTGGGAGTGGGTGGGTCGTTTCTTAGCATCATTATTGATTTTTTAAGCAGTAGATCTCAAAGAGTTGTTGTTGATGGGCACCATAGTGAGTATAGGAATGTGATATCCGGTGTTCCACAGGGTAGTGTTCTTGGCCCATTACTTTTCATACTATATACACATGACATGTGGTTTGGCCTAGAAAATAAACTTGTTGCATATGCAGATGATGCTACTCTCTTTGCATCAATTCCATACCCTGAATGTAGATCTGGGGTTGGTGAATCCCTTAATAGAGAATTAGCTAAAATTAGTGCATGGTGCAAATTATGGGGTATGAAGTTGAATCCTAACAAAACTCAAAGTATGATTGTAAGTAGGTCAAGGACGGTGGCTCCTCAACATCCGGATCTCAGTATTGATAATGTTTCTTTAAATTTGTATGACTCTTTCAAAATTTTAGGCGTGATTCTTGACAGCAAATTTACTTTTGAGAAACATATAAGGTCTGTGTCTTCTTCAATTGCACAAAAAATTTGCTTATTGAGAAAGTCTTTTAAGATATTCGGTGATCAATCTATTCTGAAGAAGTGTTTTAATTCTTTTATTCTACCTTGTTTTGAGTATTGCTCTCCTGTCTGGTCTTCAGCTGCTGATTCTCATCTTAATTTGTTGGACAGAAACTTACGGTCTATTAAATTTCTTATTCCTGATCTAGATATTAATCTCTGGCACCGTCGATCAATTAGTTCATTGTGCATGTTGCATAAGATTTTTCATAACTCTGACCATCCTTTACATTCAGATCTCCCTGGACAATTCTATCCTGTTCGTAATACTAGGCAGGCAGTTAATTCTAATAGCCAGGCCTTCTCCATCATAAGACTCAATACTACGCAGTACTCTAGAAGTTTTATTCCAGCTGTTACCAAGTTGTGGAATGATCTTCCTAATCGGGTTGTTGAATCAGTAGAACTTCAAAAGTTCAAAGTTGGAGCAAATGCTTTATTGTTGACCAGACGGACATGAGTCTTTTTATAGTTCATATATGACATTTTTGTTGTTGACGTTGTTAATAGTTTATATATGATATATCTCTTTTGACATTACTTTTTTTAGAATGATTTATTGTTAATTTGTTCTCTTCAGTTATTTATTTCCTTATTTCCTTTCCTCACTGGGCTATTTTTCCCTATTGGAGCCCCTGGGCTTATAGCATCTTGCTTTTCCAATGAGGGTTGTAGCTTGGATAGTAATAATAATAATAATAATGACAACTTCTTCAATATTTATGTCTCTTGAGGTTGCTTGAAGTCCTATAGACCTAGAGCAAATTAAGTTTATATCATGAACATTGATAGATTTCTTTTGACAGCCATAGTTTCTATTTTTTTTCAGTTTAGAATCATAGAATTGTTGAGGTAGTTTTTTTCTCAAATTCTTCCAATTGTCTAATACCAATTTCAACTGCTTTATAAACATTTACTGATGATGGTGCCATGCCTCTGTGACGGGCCATGAGCAGAATGTGACTCAAAGGCAGTGTGAAAGCAACTGAGTTTGGTGAAGACTGGGGGTCCCGTCATCTTGATATGGTGATAAATACCGTGTTTGGCAGGAACCGTGGATGTTTGGCGATGTTCTGGACGGAAAACGTCCGGGTACGACGGGAGTAGGTGGGCGTAGGCATCCGTGAGTGCACTGATGTGGAGAGTGAGGTTGGAGGGGGCGGGTTGAAGAGATGTCGACAAGTACGAGTCTGCGTTGACCAATCGTCAATGGGCGATATTGACCAGAAGGTGAAAATGAGAGAGGAAATCTGCACAAAGGATTGGCAATGTGACATCAACAGCACGAAACTTCCAATTAAATTTGCAATATCCAAACGATAATGTGAGGTTCTCGTAACCGTAGGTGGGTATCGCAGATCCGTTGGCAGCTACCAAGCGGACGTCGGCAGATGTAGACAGACTATGTCGTGCCTTGAAGAGTTTCCTTGGCAAAAGAGAACGACAAGCACCCGTGTCAACCAAAAATCGCACGCCCGTTCCTGCATCCTGAAAAAGAAAAGATCAGAAACACGGGAGGCCACCGCTACGAGCGATGGCCTACTTACACGTTTTTTGGCCACCGACAATCCTTGGCACATTTCTTCGCGGTATCCTTGAATCTGGAGTTGTAGTAGTAAAACTGCAGCCAATGGGTGCCAGTAAGTGGCTGTAGAAGTCATTGGTTGGGGTGCAAGCGAGTGGTGGGTGATGGGTGGCTTTGTCGCCGCTCCAGCACGTCACGGGGTAGGCGTGTGTGTCCTACGGCATTCACGTCAGCTTTGGTTGACGTTCAACAGGTGTCCTCTTCATCAGGAGTGGAGGCGTTGATGGAGGTCTTGAAGGTCGTGAAGTGGCCATCCATAAGGGCGTCTACTTTGGTCATCATGTCCTTTATGGGTAAACTATCGACATCTGGTATGGCAGCGCGTACAGGTTCGGATAAACGGTGTACCCAAAGGGCACGAATTAGGTTCACCTCACGAGGAGAGCCATCTGCGGCAGGCGGCAGGCGAGTGATACTGGTCACTGCCCTGAGGGCAAGCAACGCCCTTTGGTCCCCTAACGGTTGTTGAGAGAGCTGAATAAACTTTGCTATACGGGCAGCTGGTGACGGCGAGTACTGTGGCAGAAGGTATGTTTTGAGGGTGTCATACGCTATTGGGGTGTCTCCTTGTTCACAAAGCCAGTCGAGATTTCCGGGAAGGTGTCCTCAGGTATCGCCACGAAAACATAATCTACTTTGGTGGTTGAGCGAATCATGTCCTTGATGCGGAACTGGACTTCTGCGTGCTGAAACCAAGCAAACGCCTCTCCTCTGGCGAACGATGAAAGTTTGAATGGGGCGGCGCCAACTTCCGGGGAGTCTGCTATAGCAACAGTGAAGGGGGGAAAGGCAGGAGGAGCGAGTCGACTTCCGGGGTCACCAATGTAACGGGCCAAGAGCAGGAAGTGACTCAAAGGCGGTGTGAAAGCAGCTAAGTTTGGCGAAGATTGGGGGTCCCGTCATCGTAATATGGTGATAAATACCATGTTTGGCAGGAGCCGTGGGCGTTTGGCGAAGTTCTGGACGGAATACTTCCAGGTACGACGTGAGGAGGTGGGCGTAGGCATCCGTGGGTGCGCTGATGTGGAGAGCGAGGTTAGAGGTGGCGGGTTGAAGAAGTGTCGACAAGTACGAGTCTGCTTTGACCAATCGTCAGTGTACGAAATGTGAGAGGATATCCGCACCGAGGATTGGCAATGTGACGTCAGCAACGAGAAACTTCCAATTAAATTTGCCGTTTCCAACCGATAATGTGAGGTTCTCGTAACCGTAGGTGAGTATCGCAGATCCATTGGCAGCTACCAGGCAGACGTTGGCAGACTTGGACAGACTATGTCGTGTCGGGAAGAGTCCCCTGGGCAAAAGAGAGCGACAAGCACCTGTGTCTACCAAAAATCACATGCCCATTCCTGCATCATGTAAAAAGAAAAGGTTAGAAACATGGAAAGCCACCGCCACGAGCGATGGCCTACTTACACATTTTTGGCCACTGATACCTCCATTTACTACACTGATTAATCACTCTCAATGTTGTTCTTGGTTTAGTGGGTTTATGCAAAGATTAAGCTTTCATCTTAATCCATCTCTGTCTACTTTACCAGCAGTGATTCTTACTGTGATTTCCTCTTTGTGAACTGTTTGTATATTAGGTGAGGTTAATGTTCTCTCATATTTTATGTGTCGTTAACTATCTTGCCACAAATTATCAAGCTAAGTGTGCAGGTTTTTGGTGGTTCATTTGTCAGTATATTTCCAATCATTCTCCCTTTAATACGACTAAACCTCCATATACCACTTCAAACACCTTGTTTGTGCCTCATGACATGTAAATCTTTTATGGAATGTGTAAGAACATCTTCAGGTAAAGATGGCATGTTTCTCAGGGAAAATTTCATACCTTGTATGATTTACATGCATTTTTAAATGTGCCAAGGTGTGCAGTTTCTATATTAATCAGTGGGAGGTAAATAGCTTTAGTGCTGGGATGAAAGAGTTTCTCCATGCTCATGACATAAATGGATATTATATCCATAAAACCCATTGCGACTTCTTTCAAAAAGGATATAACAAATCTCTTTGCTGTTTGATTAGATATAACTGTATGTGAAAGCAATTTTAGTGTTGGAACCTTTATTTTTTATAAAAGGGTATGGAATATGGTATGTAATAGTAGGTTTACTTGGGCCATTGTACCTGAGTACTCTAAACTCATAATCAATTTCCTTTGTCATCATCATGTTCTGTAGGTGTGGTATAACTTGCTCAACATGGTAACATTCATTATGAGCATGGCCATTTTGAGATGCTATATCAGCCTAAAAGTTGTTTACTATACACTGAGCTAAGCCAACTGTAGCCTTAGAAATTGATGTTAGTTCACTATTTCGAGCACCTGATAAGTGCACGTTTCACCATATACATTAACTATCATGACTGCCTTTTTTGAGTCTCATAGTAAGACAATTAATCCAATCTGAAGAGGTATTGCTTGGTTTGTTGATGTTGATGTAATGATATTGTTTTCTAGAAGTGCAGGAAGAGAATTGTTCAGTTTTTTGGACAAGTTACAAGAAGCTCAAAGACCCTTTTTGATTAAATATCAGAAGGTTTGTTGCTGTCTAAGGATGCAGGGTAGATTCCTCTCTAGAGATCAAGTTGTTTGATCTCAAGACAAATTATGATCTTCACCTTGGTTAAAGCTTATACATGCAAGTCTTGTGGGTCTGAAATAATGCATAGTGTTTTCTCATCCTCACAGTGAAAGTTTATTCTCATGGCTATCCCTGATTCCCTAGTGAAGATGAAACCAATAGATCTTTACAAATATGTCCAGAATGTCTATACTCAGGCATTCAGTGAGAGAGCACACAACCACCATTTTCTAAATATAAGTTTACAGATCAACAAAATTCCAAAAATGTGTCTTTTCACCTTGATAATGTCTTCCAAACCTCCACCAGACATAGCATTATCTCATTGTGCAGATTGTATTGCTTTTTTTTTTTTTTTTTTTTTTTTTGGCACTTATGGATCTTGATATGAAATTTTCTTGCTGCATTTGAAATCTCAAAATTTTTGCGGCGGTCTACATGGTACCAAGCATTGGCCGCATGTAAATCACTTAATGTCCCTCCCACTCTAACCATAACCTCACATACCCATGTATCATTTCGTTTTTTATATTTGTCTGAAATTTTTTCCTTTAGGATTGGTTTGTTTTCTTTTCTCGTCACTTGTCTGCACCTGTGTAGGAAATTAAATCTAGTAACTGCTGGCATTTCAGAGTTGAGTTCCTTTAGATAAATACAATTCTAGCACACCCTAAGTGAGCCTTATGTCATCATCTTCATCTACCCCTACATCTATTGGCGCAAGGGGCCTTGGTTAGTTTTCGTCAGTTTTTTTTTCTATCTTTAGCTTTTAATTCAATACTTCTCCATTCATCATTTCATACTTCACGTTTCATAGTCCTAAGCCATATTGGCCTGGGTCTTCTAACTCTTCTAGTACGTTGTAGAGTTCAGTCAAACGTTTGGTGAACTAATCTCTTTTGGGGAGTACGAAGAGCATACCTAAACCATCTCTATCCACCCCTTACCACGATCTCATCCACATACGGCACTCGAGTAATGTCTCTTATAGTTTCATTTCTAATCATAACCTGCTATTTAACTCACAATATTCTTCTGAGAGCTTTGTCCTGAAATCTTATAAATCTGTTGGAGATTGTTTTATTGTAATACTGTGATTTATGTCTATGCTATAACACAGATTATGTGTAATTTCAGGCGCTTTGATTTCCAAATTTCACCTAACCTATCCATTGTCTAATTTTCTTTTTATTTTCAGCCTTACACTAAACTACAATTTTGAAGACCCTGTATTAGAGATCATGGTTCCAAAATATTTAAATTACTTTACCTCATTAATCATTTTTCCTTTCAATGATATTTAATCTTCCATTGCATATTCCGTTCTCATCATGTCTTTCTTCTATTTATCTTGAGCCCAACCTCATGTGATATTTCATGGATTCTGAGAAGTAAGCATTTTAAATTCTGTGGTGTGCTGCTAATAAGGACAACATCATCAGCATACTCTAGGTCAGCTGATTTACTATTACCATTATACCATTCCCAACTGTTCTACGCATTATAAAATCCATGAGGAGGATAAACAACATAGGTGAAAACACATTCCCTTGGAGTACTCTGCTATTCACTGGAAAATCATTTGACATGACTCTACTAACATTAACTCCACACTTTCTCTGCTTACGTACAAACTTAATCAAATTTACATATTTAAGAGGAATTCCATAATAACGCAAGACTCTCCATAAAATTGACCGGTGCAAAATATCAAAGGCTTTTTCATAGTCCAAAAATGCCATCAGGAGTGGATTTCAATATTCTACGCATATCTGTACAACATGTCTCAAAATGAAAATTTGGTCAGTACAATTTTTACCTTTTCTAAATCCTGCTTGTTCATCTCAGCTTTTCATCAGTTTTTCGAGCTTCAAGTACAAGTTCCTCATTTTTATCATATTCTTACTGGACTGTAGTATAATAAATAGATTATCATTATAAAGTTTGCTACTTTTGATAATGTTTTTAGTTTACATTTATCAGCCTTTTGGTTTTATCACTAGAGTGCATTTACACTTCCAGTGAAAATAACATTTTTCTTCCATGACTTCTGAATTATTATGATAAAAATATTTCTGTGAAAGCCCCTGTTGTCTCAGAAGGTCAGGGCTGCCCTACACATACACACTTTTACTTCATTTAAGACTAATAAAGGAGAACAGTAATCAGAAATATGGCAACTATATTTTCATAAACAAGGATAAATTCTCTTCACAAAATTCTTCTTCATTTATATACTTTGTGCCTTAACTCAAATTGCTTAGTACTGACAGCTGTCCAGTAAGGTAAGATGCTTAATATAAGGTGTGAACAAGATAAACTCAGTGGAAGGAAAACTTAAGCCATCAAAACTAGGTTCACTTTAAAAAGAGCATTTGACAACCGGACTATCCTAATGTTGATGTCCATACCATTTGTTGCTGGTTTTCTGCTACTACTGGATATTTGCTGGCTAGTGTTTTGTTTTCCCATACGTATTATTATATGACAAGTCTCCCGTGGTCTGGGCACTAAAATATATTATACTATGGCTTGTGACTAGGAACCAAACATATAATGTTATGTATATTACAACTACAAGTTAATCAACCTCTTGAATTCCAAACTCACTTGTTTGCTTTTACATTAAAACTGTTACATTTTGAAATATTAATACACGAATTCTGAGACAGTTAAATAACTCCCAGACAGCAATATATAAAACTCTAAATATCCAAAGGTCTCCTAAGTACACTCAAACTAAACTGGGAAATCACTCTTAAGTATTATTAAGACGTATTTAAAACTTACTGTGGTTCTTAACAGGAAAAAAGCAGAATCAGGTTCCAAATAATGATGATTGGAATAACACTCTTTACAAGACTAAATATATTTTATATAAATTACAACACTTTGAAAAGAATTTACATAACAAAATAAGTAACTGGAAAAAATTAAGTCTGAACAAAACTTAGATTGAGACAAAAATTTTAAGATCTAAAAATTATATATTAACTTGACTTGAACTATTATACTTGAATAAACCTTAGACTAAGAAAAGAAATAATGCAATGTAAATTATAAAAAGCTTGAAATT
This sequence comes from Palaemon carinicauda, assembly GCF_036898095.1. Taxonomy (NCBI): domain Eukaryota; kingdom Metazoa; phylum Arthropoda; class Malacostraca; order Decapoda; family Palaemonidae; genus Palaemon; species Palaemon carinicauda. Next base: position 108,129,465 of record NC_090742.1, read on the forward strand.
AAATCTGAATAATACAATATTCAAGTTTGACACGGAGAAAACCTTCACTTTGTGCATGTAGGAGATCATTCTGGTGATTTTTGGGAGGGGTTAGCGATCTAATTCTGTCCCCATGTTCAGGCGCTTGTAATCCCCACATGAATGCAGAGAGCCATCTTTCTTCAGGACAATGTGTAAGAATGACGACCGTAAGCTTGAGGCCTTTTGGCAAAGGCCCATTTCTACTATTTCAGCAAATGCTTGTTTAGCGGCTACCAAACGATCTGGTGCCAGACGTCTGAATCTGGCAAACACAGGGGTTCCCGTTGTCTTGATAAAGTGATAAAAACCATGTTTTAAGGGAACCGTGGGTGTCTAATATAGCTCTGAACAGAAAACTTCCGGATAAGATGTAAAGAGGTGAGCGTAGGCATCCATGGGTGCACTAATGTGGAGGGCAAGGTCGGAGGGGGCAGGTTGGAGAAGCGTCAAGGAGTACGAATCCACGTTGAGTAACTGTTGGTGAGCTACATCGTCCAAGAGGAGGAAGTGTGAGAGGAAATCTGCACTGAGGAATTGCCATTTGACGTCAGCAACCAGAAATTTCCAAATATATTTTACAATTCCAAACGATATTGTGAGAGTTATATAAGGATGGTTGGGTATCACAGATTCATTGGCAGCTATCAAGCGGATATCGGCAGACTTAGACAGACTACATCATGTCCTGGAGAGTGGCCTTGGCAGAAGAGAATAGCTAACACCTGCGTCTACCAAAAGTCACACGCCCGTACCTCTATCATGTAAAAAGAAAAGATTAGTAACTTAGGAGGCCACTACTGCAAGCAATGGCATACTTACATGTTTTCTGGGCACTGACAACCATTCGCACATTTCTTTGCAGCAGCCCCGAATTTGGAGTGGTATTAGCCTAACTGCTGCCAATGGATGCCAGTAAGTGGCTGGAAAGGTCATTGCTTGGGGTTTAAGCGAGATGTGATATATGTGGGTGGTGGGCAGCTTTGTCACTGCTCTGGCACATCACGGGGTGGGCGACTGTGTCCTACTGCATTCACATCAGCTTCGTTTGATGTTGAATAATTGTCCTTTTTATCAGGAATGCATGCATTGATGGAGGTCTGGAAAGTGGTGAAGTGGCTGTCCATTAGAGCATCGAATTTGGTCACCAGGTTCTTCATGGGAAAAACATCGACATCGGGGGTAGCAGCACATACAGGTTTTATGTTGGCACCATACCCAAAGGACATGAAGTAGATTCACTTTATGAGGAGAGCCATCTATGGCAAGTTGTAGGCAAGCAATAATGGTCATTTCCCTGAGAGAGAGAAAAACCTTTTGGTCCCCCAACGGTTGTTGAGAGAGCTGAAAAGGTTTCATTATGTTGGCGGCTGGTGATGGCGAGTACTGCTCCGGGAGGTATGATTTGAGGTCTTCGTACGTTATGGGGGTGTCCCTTTGTTAGCACAGCCAATCAGAGATTTTCAGGAAAGTGTCCACGGGGATCCCGCTACAACGTAATTTGCTTTGGTGCTTGACCAAGACACTCCCTTGATGGAAAACTGGACTTCAGCACGTTGCAGCCAGACAAACGATTCTCTGCTTGCTAAGGGTGGTAGTTTCATTGAGACAGCATGTGCCAAAGAGGCAGGTTTGGTGGGTGGCATCTTAAAACAGTAAGGCACAGAAGTGGGGGCTGGCAGGAGAGAGAGGACACTCCGCTGGTCACCAATGTGCAAGCGAGCCATTAGGAGGTGACTGAGAGACGAGTCAAATGCAATTAACTTTATTTGGGTGGAGCTTGAGTATATATACAACCCATTCCAGTCCCGAACAGCACAAAGATTGAAACAATCAAACACGAACATACGGGCATAAACAGGTTATCAGTGCGAGGGGAGAGGGATAATGGCAATTTAGAAAAACATAAATACTGTTACAGTGTATAAGCGTGTGTGATACACGTGGTACAATACCAATAGCCATATAAATCATGATAACAGTTATCTTCAATGGTTTCTCCACTACCATAGCGCTAACTCCCTTTTGCTTGGATTTCATTGGTCCTTGATTTTCATAAGAAGTTCTTTGTTAAGAGTCTTTGCTTGTAACATAAAAAGCATCTACTTTCACTTCTGTTAGTTTGCTCTGGCTGCCACAATACCACGTAATTGGTAATCTATTATGCTCAATCCCTGAGCATCTGTATAGCAATATACAAACTTCACCATTCAATATAACCCAAGGAAAACAAACACTAAAAGTTCTAGCTAAACAACAAGATTTTAAAAGTAGAATTATGAACACTTGGACTGGTTTTCTGGTCCAGCTTTCACAACTTAGTTCACTTTTTTCTTCTGCTTCCTGGATATATGCCATATAGGCAGCTTTGAGCAGCTGACATGAATTGCTGCTTTTTACATGGCGATTTAGACATGTCTTCTCACGTGAAGCAGTGATAAATGCAGCCCGCCAAACATAATAATCATATCACCATATTTCAGTGATCATTCCCATGGGATTTACTTGGCCAATGCAAATAGTGGCTGAACATTGACTAGAACTGTGGTTTGACCAGGATTGAACAACTGTCAGGCTAATCTTGATATGTTTCATCATTACAACGGAATCAGCTGAAGAGGTAACATTGATGACAAGCTCATTTATAAGAGGGCCTGTCAATTCTGAGAAGCATGATGTGCTTCCCAGGATATGGACACACTTTCACTTATGTCCGACAGACTGACTTTCTCAAACTATTCAGACTCAACAGAAATTTACATAGAATTCACAGTTTATTGATCTCCTGCGCTTTCATTGAATGAAGGGAGAAATTCTCATGAAGCACACTGCGTTCTTTGGGTTTCTTGGAGTTACACTTAACCCGTACATAACTCACCCATAATTAGAGGAGCTATCTTTACTCTCAGCATAAATATGCTACTTTTAAATGGCCGATAGAGACTCAATGGTTACTGCCTCCCATTTGAAGTTTGAAAGCTTTCTCCTCTCTTTCTAATATACTGCATGGGCCCTCATACGGGGGAGTGATAGGAGGTCTTTGATGATCAACCTAAACGAACATATGAGGGACATTGAATAGGTTCGGTGGCACATATCTTTTACGTGACTTCGAAATAGGACTGCTTTGTGGGCATGGTTTTTTTTCATGGCAATGTACAGTATACGTCTGCCAATGATTGCAGCTCGTTTCTGCATGGAAGTATATCAGCTGGTATGCATCTAACCATAAAATGCTTCAGAAGCTGACATATGAAGTGTTGTATGGGGCGTGGTACAGAAACCCAGGACCACCCATGGTAGGTTGTGGTGCCACTTTTGATCTTGCCATATAGCCATAAGAGATGCCATTAGCGTACGATGGAAACGTTCCATCATGACATTCCCTTCTGGGTTATATAGTGTATTGTGATGTAAGGAGGTGCCAAGGGATGTGGCAAATGCCTCCCAGAGGCGTGACATGGAATTTTCGCCCCTATCACTCACAGTTGTTTCTGTGATGCCATGTTGTGCCACCCACTGAATGAGACTTTTTACACAACTGACGGAGGGAGACCACTTCAAGCCAAAGGCGTCTTGAATACAGGCCTGGATATTTGGGGGATGAGTCATGCAAGTAGGTCGTAGGTTGGAGACGTACAAGAAGTGAGTTTGAAGGATGTAAGGAGATCATGCACACCTAAAAGTCTCCATCGGTAAATCAGCCGGCTGAGAAAAATTAGATAAAGATAATGAATAAATATGATAAATAAATAAAAGGTAACAGAATAAAATATTTTACGTGGTAATAGCCTAATTCCAGACTACATATGCATACCAAAAAATAAGACGCATGCTCTATCACTTAGCGTGCTACAACTTGGTTTTTTAATGCTATCAAAAAAAAAATTAACATTGATAGTAAAAAGAAATAAATACTGTTAAATGCTTCGGGTAAAGAAAATACACAGTAAATCAGATTTGTGAGTGTATGTTTGATTTTTCCTCCTAAACGTCATATTTCCTTATTACTCTTCCGACTAACTTTACCATGAATTCGATCATTTTTACTTATTCCTGAAGATTAATAATCTTACTAATTATACCAGGGCTGCTCTCTCTCTCTCTCTCTCTCTCTCTCTCTCTCTCTCTCTCTCTCTCTCTCTCTCTCTCTCTCTCTCTCTCCCTGGGTAATTGTGCAGAAAATAGTATGTTAATTCATTTAAGATACCTAGAAATTTTTTTTTTCCTAATACAATCATGTCAGAATGATTGTTCATTTACTATGCCTAAACAAAACCACAGTAAATGTACTGTAGCTGTTCAAAAAAAAAAAAAAAGATGATGACTACAAGCCGCAAAATGGTAAAATAACGATTTTGCATTAATAACTAGAGGGGCACTCAGTAGAGAGAAGACCTACGCTGCGGCACCTTATTTTTTGACCTTTTGCTTGACTGTGATCTTGACCTTTGACCATGGCATTCCAAAATGTAACCATTACCAGCTTTTTACATAACAGTTAATCCCTGCAAGTTTCATTACGATTATAATTGTGGCCAGGAAGCTGTTCATAAGCAAACACACACATACACACACACAAACAAGGGGTAAAACATAACCTCCTTCCAACTTCGTTGGCGGAGGTAATAATGATGATTTTTAAAGATCTTCAAAAAAAAAATTATAAACATTTCTATGTATTTCAAATGAATTAACATACTATTCTTTACACGTGTACAGAAATCCCTTGACTGTCGTCAGGAAGTTCGTATGATTGGTCGGGATTTTAGTGCTGCCTTTGCTTGTGTTAATCATGCAGCCCTCGTTTTCAAACTCAAACAGTTGGGAGTGGGTGGGTCGTTTCTTAGCATCATTATTAAATTTTTAAGTAATAGATCACAAAGAGTTGTTGCTGATGGGCACCACAGTGAGTTTAGGAAAGTGATATCTGGTGTTCCAGAGGGTAGTGTTCTTGGCCCATTACTTTTCATACTATATACACATGGCATGTGGTTTGGCCTAGAAAACAATCTTGTTGTATATGCAGATGATGCTACTCTCTTTGGATCAATTCCATCTACTGAATGTAGATCTGGGGTTACTGAATCCCTTAATAGAGATCTTGCTAAAATTAGTGCATGGTGCAAATTATGGGGCATGAAGTTGAATCCTAACAAAACTCAAAGTATGATTGTAAAAAGGTCAAGGACAGTGGCTCCTTAACTTCCAGATCCCAGCATTGATAATGTTTCCCCAACTCTGTATGACTTTTAGAATTTTAGGTGCGATTCTCGACAGCAAATTTACTTTTGAGAAACACATTGAGTCTGTCTCCTTCAATTGCAAAAAAAAGGGCTTCTTGAGAAGTGCAGTATATACTGTATATGCATATAAGTATACACATACGTATATATATATATATATATATATATATATATATATATATATATATATATATATATATATATATATATATATATATATATATATATATATATATATATATATATATATATATAGTGAGAGAGAGAGAGAGAGAGAGAGAGAGAGAGAGAGAGAGAGAGAGAGAGAGAGAGAGAGAGAGAGAGAGATTACCTATGCATGTCACGAATATATTTTATATAAATTCAATGTATTCTGGTAATTGTACGTAAGTTTTGTATAATGATTTGTAAGCGCTTCCTTAGGAAAGTTTCATTCATAAGTTGGTGCTTGGGTGCAACGGCTGTGAATAAGCGCTTATTAAAAGGACACTCGATACTAAGACGATAGATTTCCAAGCGTAATCCGATAGTTTATTATGAGGCTTCACTTATCGATTGTAGAAGTGTGTTTCCCGTAGAGTAATCAAGATATTTGTATTTTCTTCCCGTTTTTTTAACCACATTCTTTCCTTAGATAATCTGTAGTGGCAGTAATTTGTAAATATAATTAGTATCAACATTTACATCTGGATTGCAATTTAAGGTACAAACTAGGTACTATCAGCATGTCACGAAACTCTCAGCTGCTCAGGGTCTTTGGTTATTCATTTACAAGACATATTCTTTTCATACTCGCGTATGCACCGAACATGAATGCATGAATGATTGGCAATCATTTGACATCATAACATCAATGGTCACTGATGCCGTATAACGAACATACTGTTTACTGGCCATACTTCTGTAAAATAACCGCCACGCTGCAACACACAAGGGCAGTCCATCCAATTCTATGGGCCTTGAGTCCATCCATCTCTCTCTCTCTCTCTCTCTCTCTCTCTCTCTCTCTCTCTCTCTCTCTCTCTCTCTCTCTCTCTCTCGGCACACACAGATAGAACAGAAAGGAATGAGTTTTAAATTGCGTAAACTAAATTAAAACAATATAGCATAGGTTGTTGGACAAGTTTAGAGCCATGTCCCATAAGATATTATCAACATACTACTTGAAGTAGATGCAAGATATAACTGCATCCATTAATATTACTGAATCTTCATATCAAATTATGATTCAGCGTCTTTGACAACTGTATATTTAGAAACGCCTCAAGTAAATAACTTCCATGTTATTTAAATTGTATGTAATTATGAATTGACAGGTAACCCCTACTAACAACCCTCCCCCCAAATCACCCTATTTCCCCCGCCCCCTTCTATTCCCATGTAACTCCTCTTCGTGGTTATGTGTGTTCCTCTTCCCCATCCCTCCACATTTGTAATCCCTATCCCCACCGATCCCATTCCAACAGTCCTTGGAAGTAGGGGCTGAAGTCGCTGTGTCTTGGTGGGTTCCCCGGTATTGTGGAATTTGCTGGTGCCGACTGCCGGGGTGCCGAAGACGCTTGCCCTTCAGTTGGAGCGAAGCAGTCTCGGTGTGAGGTAACGACGCGGAGCTTATAACGGGTTGTTATCTAGTGTGTTATCTATCAGTGAAGCCTTTAATTATTTTCTTTGAAGATGCCACTCCTCAGGGGCTGCTGCTTTTGCTACGACCTGAAGGTAAGAAGGCCGATCAACTTTATACCGGCATCGTGTTATTCGTTCAAACATCTCGCGGTCCGGGATCCTTGCCTCCGTATAGCAACAGGTCACTGTGATTCGTGTAAAGCCCAGCGCGTCCCCTAGTACCGATTATGACCTTCCATTCCATATGATTTTTTCAAATTAGTAATTTGATAAAAGTAGATAAATGTTTGCTTGTTGGAATTGCTTACCGTGTTTTTTTTTTCTTTTTTTTTCTAACCTCTGGCGTTTAACTTGATGGTCGCTTGGTTGGCGTCTCTCTCCTTATGGTGGGGGAGGGCATCTCCCATATAATTTACGACATAGCATCGGCAATTCGTTTCAAACCATTTTGAGAGGAGGATTGTTATATATTTTCTTTTATTATTGACTGTCTCGTTGATGTCGTTTTGTCTTTAAATAAATGTGTAATGCTTTGAAAGGGAAAACTGATTAATTATATGTATACCATGATGATTTATCCCATGAAATAAGAAAAAATTAAAAAACAATGAAATTCCAGTAGGAATGTGCAGCATTAACCTTGAAGTAGTCATCCAAATAGCCAGTGGTTTTCAGCAGAATGCAGTTTCATTAAGAGGAAACCTGATATTTAAACTGTCGCCTATTTGACTTGTTTGCCCAAAAGCATTCTCCTCTTCAATTTGCATAGTGTTCACGTTCGGCAGTAAAGCATATACTTTTAGTTAAATCAATCAATTGGAATTGGCAAATTTCTTTTCGTAATAGAGGTCAAATGGTATCAATTGGCAAACTGCTGGATGAATGAATTACTGGGCGTTTAAACAGCCGGATGAATGAATTACTGGGCGTTTAAACAGCCTGTATTTAAACGTTAACATGATGTGCGGGAAATGATGAATGAGGATACTTTTTTTTTCAATTACTCGATCTTAGTTTTGATTTGTATATAATTAGACATGAACTGCTGCTAAATGATTTCGGGTCCATCGATATTTTAGATCAAGCCTTTGAGCATCTGAGACTACTTGGCTGGCAGAAACTATTGTGTTCAAATTGGAAACTTATTCATCATGTGAACCATTAATCAGATGGTCCTCCCAGAGAAATGCACTGAGCCCAATCTTATTCCGCATCTACAGTATACTACCGTCTACCGGTGTATCAAAAGTTCTTCACACTTAAAATGAAGTTCAAACTATTTGCAGATGATATACAG
>NC_090742.1:108147648-108152248 GCF_036898095.1 Palaemon carinicauda
AAAGGATTCTGAGTTTTTCAGAAGAACATACTTGGTTTTTTAGTGGGGGGAAATACAAATTACTTTTAAATTTGAAATATTTCTTATGCCATAATGTGTGTGCATGATTACACTTATGCATTTGGGTTTTTAACAAGGAGGAAAACAACAAACAGTAATGGTACCAGGTGTGCTTGATTGTAGCACTTGTCTTCCCAGAATAAAGAAACTTTTCAGGGCTCAATTTCACTAGCATTCAGCTTTTATTTTGAAGCATTCTGCATAGAGAGAAACTTTTGTACGAGCTGTGGTTCATACCATAAGTTCCCTTTCCTTCAAGAACATAGTCATTCAGCTGACTTTGTAAACACTGAAAAAAACGGGACTTCTACCCTTACAGATTAAAATCTCTAGTTTGCTCTCCAATTAGAGCTGCACTAGGTATAAGGTATACTACTGGAGATTTGTGCGTTATTGAGAGAGCACTATAGCACTGGTGGGCAATCACAAACCATAACCTCAACTGCTCAAGTGGTTTCTTATGATCAATCGTGCACTTGCGACTCAACCTCAACTACTCAAGATCGGTTACTCTACCACTTGCGACTCAACCTCAACTACTCAAGATCGGTTACTCATACTTTAATCTGGTTGGTGTCTATCATGCACCGTCTCCTGCTAGATCACTCTTCCATGAATGTACCACTAGTACTCCTTTCAGTTGTTCCCACACAAATATAACCAGTGAGGAGTCAGGTTAGTGATAAAAATGCATAGGACTGATATACAAATAGCAGGCATGTCGCACTTGCAGATAACTCAGAAAAGTTGCATTCTGGAGCCCTCCTAGCCATTGGCATTTGCCTGTTGAGGGTTGAATTGCAAGCCCTGATACTGGTTGCTCCTACTGCCCCCTTTACTCCCGAATATGCTTCGGACGGGTAGTAAAGATATGCACAAACGTACCAATCATGCATTCATTCAGTACAGTCCAAGAATTGTTATTGACCCCTGGCCAAAGAACAATGGGCCAACAACAACCATTGCAGAGCAGACAGGGTCAAAGGCATAACCAACATGAGCCAGAAAGAGAAGTCGGGTACCTGCTTCAACAGTACATAAGAAAATGGTAACACATACAAGCTTAGCATGGCCCCAGAACAAGGATGACATGCAAAATACCTCGGCGTTCCATACTTTTTTTCTCCTGCCGCTAAGGGCAGTAGTCCTTCTATGATGCCACCTGTGGGAGGATGCCTGCAACCCTGATAAAGGAGTAAAGAAGCTGATGGTATCGTGTAATGGAATAATGGACTTTGGACATGCTCCGGTCTGAGTACCACCTTCCGTTCACCAACTTTCCTCTTCCGCTAATTTACCACGAGGGATTGGCAAAGCAGTTTGTCCTCCAGACAGAGGTTCAGATCATGCTGCAGAAGGGCACTCTTAGAAGTGAAAGAGTGTACCTCAGCGGGTGCACAAGCATGCTCATGTGATTTCATCTCACAAGGTTAACTCTTTCTTGTAGAGAAAGTGTCTGAGGACAGAAGACCATCTGTAAACCTTCTTGACCAGAATGAGTTCGTTTGAGAAACTTTGTTCAAGACTGAGACTCTAGTAGACACAGTCAGGAGATAAGGCCGTTGAACCTCATGATGTTGATCGATCTGAAGGATGAGTATTTCCAGATCCCAAACCATCCCAGCTCCAGAGTAGATGAAAACACTAATGACATTTGTCATCCTGCACTACATGGACGACCCTCACTGGGGCAAATTACTCTCATTCAATTGTGATTTGTGGATCGTGGTGAATCATAAAAGTTGATTTGGTGTCAAAATAAAGACCAATTTATTTGGGTAAAGACAGATACTTTTAGGTGAAGTGTTCCCACCTTGTGATGAACCAGTATCTTGGAGAAGTGGCTTTCCCTTTCCTTCAACGGTCCAATTTACCAACATAGCTTTGACTTGAGGGTCTGGAAGACCTTGCCTCCTTTGAAACTTTAATTTTGAATGGTCTTCTCTACCTTCAGTCTATTCAGTGGCATCTGAACAGACATTGGTCACATGACAACGACCCTCCTATGGCAGTAGCCCGATAAGAGTGTGTCCAAGTTTCTGTCAGTAACAGTGTCATTCAGGACGAACCCTTTTAAGTGCTCTTTCCAATGCTAACACAAGCTCTGGATCTTTGATGTTTCACAGGTCTGTCAGAAAAGACTGGGGAGTGGACCTCCTACAACGCCTGGAGTCAGTACAAGAACTGCTCAATTATGCTGATCCTATCTAAGTGTTGAGGGGTAAATTGACTCCCCAACATTTTTGACCGGTTCCTTAGTGGTGGGAATAACTGATAGCACCACAATAGATACATGGGTAAGAACAGAGGTGGTAACTTTTTCTCTGCTGTCTACCAACTGATGGTAGAGATGCACAAGTGGGCAATGCTCAACTCTGTTACTCTGGCAGATGCGTTATCCATGTAAAAGAACATTGGGAGAGGACGAACTGATCAGAAGGATGGAGATTGTAGTCCTAGAATAGTCTTTACATCCTCAGATAGTGAACAAGACCCTAACTTAAGGGAGTTCTCTAATAGTTGACCTGTATACAACCTCGCTAATCAGAAACTTCTGATGAACTGCTCACCAATGCCAGACCTGGAAGCATCATTCAAGGAGACCTTCCAGCATCCCTGGGACGGCATAAACATCTAAACTTTCTGCCGTTCTGCCGGATAAGGAGTGTCTTGAATTGAGTTCGAGCCACACCGACTCAGTTTAAAAGCATTGAGAGGGCTCTAAGTCGATTGGTACCAGTACTTTCTACCCCTCTGGATAGAAAAGCTCTTTGGGTATTACCACCTCAGTCTGACATGTCCATCAACCCCATCCCCAGAGGTCCCATAACTTGGTGGAATCACTTTGGAGTCACGAATGGAGGCTATTTAGCACCTCCTCTCAGAAGCATAGACATTTTGCATGAAGTCGTGCGAGAGATGTCAGGCTGCTAGTGAGAATCGTCGACTTGAGTATGCCAAACCATGTGGGCTATCTTCTATGATTGGAGAAGGGGGTCTTACCTCTTTAAGCCTCTGTCAGAGTTAGCCGATTGTTTACTTGCCTCCGAAGAGAGAGGCTTTTCTCGGGAATAGCTATGAAAGCTCATTACTCAGGCTTAAACTTGAGTCGTTAGGCTTGAAAGAGTTGATATTGCTGATTCAGTGGAGCTTTCCATACTCGCAACGAGTGTTGAAAAGACTGTCCTCCGAGAGAGAGGGGACACCATTATCGGATGTTGATAGGTCTAGTGGTCTCTGGAGAGGACACCTTTGTATGGTTAGGACTTAACTTGCATAGAAACCTTCCCTCAGAAGGGGTTTCTTGCTTGACTTAGCCTCTGACAAATAAGGTAGCGAGCTGGGCTCTCCATTAGCATAGGTCATACCAAACGCTAGGGATAGGTTCCCTCCCCTTCAGGCCTGAGCTTTTAGCTAAAATCCAGAATTCGTCTGTTCTCGGTGCCAGGATTTATTGTTTCCCTTTGTGAGCAAAAGAGATGTGACGATGACTGGGATCAGCTACTTTTGTAGTTTTGTCAGGCTAACTGACGCAACCTTAAAACGTACACAAATGACTCAACCATATGTATAGCTCCTCTTTATCTACATGAGGAGAGTGAAGAGGTAGTGGCTAATACGATCTTCTCCTTGCTGTACCCATTTGCCATCCTCACATCCTGCTCCGAGAGAAGCTCGAGGTAAACTCAGTATGTCAGGTTAGTAGCTATGACCCTGTGATTCTGTAAGTATATCCATGTGACTCAGATACTCGAGACATGGATGTTTAAACATCAGACAATATTTACTGCCCATTACCTCCAGGAATTGACCCACAGGTCCCTAGATACCTTTTGCTAGGAACTGTAGTAGTGCACAACAGGTGGAATTTTACTTTAGCTCCTTTTCACAGGACCTTAGCAGCAGATTGAGGGTTGAGGATTCGTGTTAGACTACGATGAAAGGGAAGAATGATTGGCCCTTTTCTTTTGACTTGCATCTTCCCCTCTACTGGGGCACAGGACCCTGTCAGCTGGTATCGATTAGTTTGCAGGCAAGTCGCACTTTACTTGTAGCTTTTCCATTACATGGTATAGAAGTGACATTCCACACACTCCTTACTAAGGGGATTGTGTTGTAACATTGTAAACGCATTATCATGCATATGCCACATAGTATGAAACAACCGAACCCATTAGATACTTATGCTACATGGTTCGAACCATTAGTATGCATATGCCTCAGCATTACAACGGAGATTTTCTGCTCAGTGTGTATTGTACATTTGTACATATATTTATACATATATATATATATATATATATATATATATATATACATATATATATATATATATATATATACACAGTATATATATATATATATATATATATATATATATATATATATATATATATATATATATATATATATATATATATATATATATATATATATAATATATATATATATATATATATACATATATATATATATATATATATATATATATATATATATATATACACACATATATATATATATATATATATATATATAT
>NC_090742.1:108152748-108155248 GCF_036898095.1 Palaemon carinicauda
TGTAAGCTCGCTTCCGCCAGATACATGAGGTCACAAGACACCTGACGTAACTTCTACGAAGAATGACTTGCAAACAATGTACAGTAAATTCATTTTTTTTTCTTGCAAGAAATGAAAATAGAATACTAACTTACCAAACAAAAGTATTTCATTTTTATAACGTAAAAGGAAATATATTATTTTCAAGAAAATATTTGTCCTAATAGTATACTTTCTTTAGATAAACATCGATCTATTATCAGATATTGAATAAAAGTAGCGTACAGTCAAATTTACGCTAAGTACAGTAGTACTCATGACAACCTATACAGACCCACAAAATAAAATACTTTGCTTTGTTACCGTACTTAATATTTCGATAATGAGAATACTAATACTAATCACAAGCCTATTGGAAGGGAATCACTGTATTGCCCGGTCGCTTTCCGCCGGTGATGTGACGTCACCAGACATATAATATGAACTCGACAGATATTAAAACTTTTCTTAATGTATTTTTTACTGAAAATAGATACTGGATATTAAAATTTAAAAAAAATCCTAATTTAGATACTGGATATTAAAATTTTAAAAAAATCATAATTTACCAAAGTTAATCAGTTTATTTTTATACAAGAAAATAGCTTATTTTCAAGGAAATATTCGTCCTATTTCCGATAGACTTGTGACGTTATCACCCTGAAAAAATCGTAGTAAAGTCCAATTGTCATAAGTTGCATGGGTCGTAAGTCAAGCATTACCTGTACACACACACACACACACACACACATATATATATATATATATATATATATATATATATATATATATATATATATATATATATATATATAAGGGATTTAGACGAAGGAAAAATCTATTTCTGGGCGAGAGACCCGTGCCGCCCAGTGAAATACTCCTTTAACATCATTTCTAAGGTAAAAACTGCTATGAATTTACCAGAGAAAAATTTGTATAGGAATGCTAGGTTGAACCCAGCTCGCTCACCTTAATAAGGTGTCGGTATTATACTGGGGCGCTGAATAAATCACAACCAGAGGCCTCGCACCATTTAGATTTCTCCTGTCAATATGCCCGAACAGCGAGGTGCCGTTCAACATCCTACTACTACTAGCAATCCCACGCCAATGACGTCACTCCCCATGACACCCCAGATTGGGGCCCAATCAGGGAGGGACGGGTGGGTTCACTGGGCGGCACGGGTCTCTCGCCCAGAAATAGATTTTTCCTTCGTCAAAATTCCTTTTCTGGGCTCCGACCCGTGCCGCCCAGTGAAATCGTACCAGAGAATGGGGACCCAATATGGCTAACTACCTGAAGAGGGAATAACATAAAAATAACAGAGCTGATGAGTTTGATATAAAAAAAGAGCCATGTGGAAACCCGTAAAATTATATCAACATGTATATGACAGTGATAAATAGACATGGTAAACAATCAATAATGAAACCCGTAGGTAAAATTCAACAGATAAGAATAGTGGGAATCCAGCTTGGTAATCAAAAATGCAAAATAAAATCAGCTCGGGGATTCAAGAACAAGAGAAATCAAAACAATTCGTGAAATTGAACAATTGAATAATAAAATAATACACCACAAGGGTGTACAGTAACAAAACAGGTTAGAAAAACAGGTAAGCCAGGCAGGGGGGAAAGAGGACAGAGCAAGACGTTGTTATTAGGACTCAGTACCTTCAGGAGGAACTATATTCCCTGCAGCTACTGTGGCAAATCTAAGAGCTTCTAAAGGTTTTAGGTAGTGGCACTTGAAAACTTTAGGGGACTTCCAACCCGTATATTTTGAGAGCTCATCAAATTTCATATGGTGGAATAAATTAATTGAGGTAGCCACAGCTCTAATATCATGGACATGTGGGAATGATGCAGGATTAGCTAGTTTAATAAAATAAAGAATTTGTTGTCTGAATCCCTTAAGGGTAATAGTTCCTCCGTGTTCTCTAATAAATAAGGGCCCTGTGGTTGTAGTGGAAGTTCTACCTAAGTGGGATTTCAGGGTGGTAACTGGACACAGGGATGGATCCCGAGGAAGTGGAACAACCTTCCAGGGAGACCACCTGTTTTGGGGGTCTTCATTTTTAGCCAGGAAAACTTTGTTAGGAGAGAGAAGAACCTCACCCGAAGAGAGAAACTCTATATGACCAGGGTCTCTAGATAAGGCTGACAATTCTGAGATTCTGGAGCCCGAGGCAAGGCTCAAAAGAAAAAGTGACTTTCTTAATAATGCCATATAGTTACAGGATTCATTTGGGGTGTCAGAGGCTAGCTTAAGAACATCGTTCAAAAACCAGGAAACTGCGCTAGGGCGAGTTGAAGGTTTTAGTCTGGCACAAGCTCTCGGAATGGATGAGAAATATGAATCCGTTAGATCAATGTCAAAACCAATATGGAAGATCTTTTTCAAGGCTGACTTGATTGTAGTAATGGTATTGGCTGCCAGGCCAGATTCGAAGAGAGTTCTGAAGAATGTCACAGTTAGGTTC
>NC_090742.1:108160248-108167748 GCF_036898095.1 Palaemon carinicauda
AGAGAGAGAGAGAGAGAGAGAGAGAGAGAGAGAGAGAGAGAGAGAGAGAGAGAGAGAGAATTTATTTAAAGAACATGTTAACACCATGTCTACCTTCTCGCCGATCGGCCGTCTCCTGGCGTAGCAAATCCTACACCTGCGTTGGCCTGTCTCTAAGGTAAAGTGGCAATAAAACTCATTTTTTATTCATTATTACTTGATAATTATCTTTTTTACATGCTTCTTTCATATTATGCAGTTATGTTATTATGTGTAATTATGTGTAGCCATTTATTAAGGATTTATTATGGGTTTTTAGGCTGAGGAACGAATTATAAATGAATTACCATGTATTCTTATGGGAAAATTCGTTTCTACATCCGAAGTTGGTTGTGAAACGAATTAAATTTGTATGTAGAGGTACCACTGTGTATATATATGTATAAATATAATATATATATATATATATATATATATATATATAATATATATATATATATATATATATATATATATATATATATATATATATATATATATATATACAGTATATACATATATATATATATATATATATATATATATATATATATATATATATATATATATATATATATATATATACATATATATATATAAATATGTAAATATATATATATATAAAATTATATATATAAATATATAAATATATATAAATATATATATATATATATATATATATATATATATATATATATATATATATATATATATATATATATATATATATATATATATATATATATATATATATATATATATATACATATATATATATATATATATATATATATATATATATATATATATATATATATATATATATACTGTATATATTCAATATATATATATATATATATATATATATATATATATATATATATATATATATATATATATATATATATATATATATATATATATATATATATATATATATATATATATATATATATCAAAAATTTTAAACAATTTTTATTTCTCCTAACATACTCACCGAGAACTACTTTCTATAGGAGAGTCACTTGACCTCTCAATCTCGACCAAGATTTTCCTGCGTTACCCCCCTATCTCGCTCCATATAGTTTCTACCCCCGCCGCCAGGATACGCCCTGAGGGCAGGATTAGGGCAGGTCACTGCCTTCCCGGGTCAGCATCCTCATTAAGTTCGACGTTTAGCCCAACTCGGCAATGGAAGAATGGCACTCGGGGACGGACGGGAGGGCCATTACCCGAAAGTAGTTCTCGGTGAGTATGTTAGGAAAAATAAAAATTTTTTAAAATTTTTGATTTGTTCCGACACAATATACTCAGCGAGAACTACTTTCTATAGGAGACTTACACCTTAGGAGGCGGAAGAGCCATTCTGCCACTTGGTCTGGCACATAGTGCCTGGAGGGCTAAGGAATGCGGGGGTACAGAGAGCGGATAGAGGGTAACTGCGGAAACCTTACGCTTATATTTTAAGACTCGCCTCTTAATATCTTCTCTACTGAATCTTCTCCTGAAGAAGTAGGGACGAGTCTATTCACCGTTGGGGACGTCTTTTAGCCTGCCGCTACACAGCTTGAAGGGCGGCGATGACTGTCCCAATGGAGAATCCATCCAAAGACTTTCTTGAATAGTCTTTGAGATAGTGGGCAGTGAAGGTCGACTGGTGCGACCAAGTGCCGGCCTGTAGGATCTGCCCCACTGCCATGTTTCTCTCAAAGGCCAAGGAAGTGCTCAGGCCTCTGATGTCATGGGGGCGGGGAGTGCCTGGTACTGCCACCTTGTCCTCATCATAAGTCCTAGTGATGACTTGTCTCAGCCAGAATGAAATAGTGTTCTTGGAGACTTGCTTCTTATTAACACCTGAGGAGACGAAGAGGTTCTTGGTACCTGGGCGGAGATGAGCCGTCCTTTCCAGGTACTTCCTGAGCGTCCAGACCGGGCATAACTTCAGGTCTTCCGTATTGCCCGTCTTGGGGATGGCCGGAATTGAGAAACCTTCAAACCTCGGGTCCCAGACTGCTGGGTTCTGAGTCTTTGCTACAAAGGAGGGTACGAACTTGAAGGATACCTCCCTCCACCCTTTGGAGTGTGCCACGTCGTAGGACAGACCATGGATCTCACCTACTCTCTTAGCTGAAGCCAAGGCTAGCAAGAAGACTGTCTTGAGGGTGAGGTCTTTGTCCCCGATATCTTTGAGGGGTTCAAAGGGAGGACGACACAGCATTTTCAGAACCTTGGCCAGGTCCCATCTGGGCACTCTCCTGGCTTGAGGAGGACAGGACTGCTCGAAACTTCTAATCAGCATCGCTATGTGTCTCGAGGTCCCCAGGTCGATGCCTTTCAGGAAAAAGACTTGGCCTAAGGCTGCTCGTACTCCTTTAATAGCTGGGATTGACATCCCTATTTTATCCCTAAGGTACACGAGAAAGTCAGCTATGTCAGGGACCAAGGCTTTGAGAGGTCTTATGTGTTTTGCCGCGCACCACTTCGTAAAGGCGGCCCACTTCGCCTGGTAGACCACGGTAGAGGATTTTCTTAGGTATAGGGACATCCTCTTAGCTGTGGAGGAGGAGTACCCCTCCTTCTTCAGGAGCCGCTCGATAGTCTCCAGGCGTGAAGGCGAAGAGAGAGAGGGTTGTCGTGGAACTTGAGGAAGTGAGGCTGATTCAGCAGATCTGGCCTGGGGGGCAGAGGCCAAGGCGGATGGCTTGCCAGGTCTTTTAGATCCGCGAACCACTCTCTCTCCGGCCACCAGGGCGCTACCAAAGTCATCCTTAGGTTTTGGGAGGCTCTTACTCTGTTGAGCACCTGCCTTAACAGCGTGAAGGGGGGAAAGGCATATACGTCCAGGTTGTCCCACTTGTGCTGGAAGGCGTCTTCTAGGGCTGCTCCTTCGTCTGGTACCGGGGAGCAATAGACCGGTAGCTTGGCGTTGAGCTTTGTTGCGAAGAGGTCCATCACCGGGGAGCCCCAGCGTTGAAGGATGAGTCTGGCCACTTCCGGGTGTAGGGACCACTCCGTCCCTACTATCTGACCCATTCTGCTGAGGCCGTCGGCTAGCACGTTTCTTTTCCCGGGGATGAACCTTGCTAGAAGTATCACCTGGTGCTCGTCCGCCCAATGCAGGATGTTTATGGTGAGGTCGCACAGTTCTTTCGACTTCATGCCACCTTGCTTCTTTATGTAGGCTACCACCGTGGCGTTGTCGCACATTAGGGCCACGGTGTTTCCCTTCAACCGACTTGCAAAGTGCAGACATGCCTTCTGTACTGCTTTTAGCTCCAGGACGTTGATGTGGAGATGCCTTTCGGTCTCCGACCAGGTACCGCTTGCTGTTTCCTCCCGCAGGTGGGCTCCCCACCCTAAACAGGAGAAACTTGGGGGGACAGGACCCGTGGGGCATCCCCTTGAGGGAGTTCGACTGGCATCGCCACCATTCTAAGGCTGCTCTCGTGTCCGGAAGGACCGGAATCAACGCTTTCTGAGAGCCTGTCTGGGACCATAGGACCTTGAGGTTCCATTGTACGGGTCTGAGCCGTATCTTCCTTTGGGGAACCAGTTTCTCTAATGAGACCAGGTGACCTATCAGCCTCTGCCAGTCTTTCGCCCTCCTGGAAAGCTCCGACAGGAACGGTTGAATGATATTGATGAGGTTCTGTATCCTGTCTTCCGAGGGGAAGGCCTTCCCCTGCACGGTGTCCAATGTCATACCCAAGTACCCCATTCTGTTGGATGGAGTTAGGTTCGATTTTTCCAGGTTGATAATGATTCCCAGACTCCTGCAGAATTGGAGGAGGTCCTTCCTTTGCTCTTCCAAGAGGGCCTTTGAGCTGGAAAGGAGCAACCAGTCATCCAGGTATCTGATGAGGCGGATACCTCGTTCGTGAGCCCATACTGAGACTGTCGCGAAGACCCTCTTGAACACTTGAGGGGCCGTCGACAGGCCGAAGCAGAGGGTCCTGAACTGCAGGATCTGGGAGCCCCATTTTACCCGGAGGAACTTCCGACTCGACGGGTGGACCGGGATCTGGAAGTACGCGTCTTTGAGGTCGATCGTCATCATAAAATCCTTCTCCTTCAAGGACATCAGGACGGATTTTGGGGTGTCCATCTTGAAGTTCGTCTTCTTGACGAACTTGTTGAGGGCCGACAGGTCTATCACTGGTCTCCACCAGGAACAGGCGGCTGTAGAAGCCTGGCCCTGGGAGAAGGACTTCTTCCATGGCTCCCTTCTCTAACATGGAGGAAACTTCTTTTTGCAGGGTGGCCCTTTTCGACGGGTCCCTGGGAGCCAACCATTCTGTCTGGTTGGCTGGAATAAGAGGGGGTGGATCCACTATGAAGGGGACCCTGTAGCCTTCTTTCAGGACGGACACCGTCCAAGCATCCGCCCCATGCGTTTTCCATGCTTGCCAATGAGGTCTGAGGCATCCCCCAACCCGAGGCTTGGGCGGGAGTAGGGGGCCTCTCCCTCTACCTTCTCCTAGAGGGGCGGCCTGATCTGCCCCTCTTCGAGGCGGAGTAACCTGACCTGAAGGAGCTGGCAGAAGCTGGAGCTCCCCTGCGGGAAGGCTGAGGGGTTGTTGTCCAGGAGGAGGAGGGGGCGTCCCTCCTCAAAGAGCTGGGGGTGGCCTGAGGAGTCACGGCACTATCCGAGACTGATCTCCTGTAAGGAGGCCTCCTGGAGGATGTTTGTCTGGGGGCGTTGGTCTCTCTCCTCTTGGACACCTTCTCCATTAGCACTTCTAGCTCCTTCAACGGAAACAACGACTCACCTCCTAGGGGTAGGCTACGAACCACTCGGGCCTCTCTGTCCGGGATTTTCCTTGCCAACTTAGAAAGCACTGTG
This sequence comes from Palaemon carinicauda, assembly GCF_036898095.1. Taxonomy (NCBI): domain Eukaryota; kingdom Metazoa; phylum Arthropoda; class Malacostraca; order Decapoda; family Palaemonidae; genus Palaemon; species Palaemon carinicauda. Next base: position 108,165,110 of record NC_090742.1, read on the forward strand.
TCCCGTTTTCTAAGGACCCAGTTGGCCGTCAAGGAGAGTGCCTGGTAAGCCATAAACTTGAGGGCTTTCCCCCCGGAGGTGAGAAGGTCCGTCAGGAGACCTTGTTGCTCAGGATCGTCGGGGTCTGTGGAGGCTCGTACGTTCACCAACGTGGAGGCCCACCAGTCCAGCCATGAGGAGACGTTCACAAGATCTCTTGACATCTCCTCCATCATGGCGGCTTCAGTGGGTGAGAAGGACACAGGGGCTGAAGAGGCCCTTTCGTCCGAGCCGCCTTGTCCCAGGATGTCCAAGGCTGGGTCCACCCTACAGGGACCTGGGCACCGTCCTTCCGGAATATAAACCTTGCCCTGTGGTTTGAGACCTTGGAGGAGTTTTGAGGCACTCTGGGACTTGGGGGCCTCCGCACTGCTGGCCACCAAGTTATCAATGTATTATTGTCCCAGTACTAGGTCTGGGGCGAGAGGAAGGGCCAGGGAGGACTTCGGCAGGGCGTCACGGTGAGTGTATCTCAGGAGGCTCGACCTCCAGGCATTCACCTTAGGCGCCGAGGGTTCTGGAATTCCATGGAGCCTCCTGATGAGACCTACCACCCTTCTGTAGGCGGAGTCCTCCGACGGGGAAGCCTCACCTCTGTCGGCCGAGGCCTCGGCTTGGCGTGGGGGCGCCGTGCTTGGACGGTAGACAGGTCGTTCTCCTCTTGGTTCCAGGGAGGTCGACCCGTAACCGTAGGGCGCTCCGTACGCGGGTGGGTCTCGCTGTAGGGCGGGAGTCACCGGCTCCGGGAGGGCCTTTGACTGCCCCAAGGCTCTGGAAGAGGAGGACACGGTCCCGGTGGGATGACCCGACCACGGGAACCGGTCCTTCCTGCTCGACGACCGCCCCAGCTGGGCTGGTTCGGTCGGGCTGCCTTCTCGGAAGCGCGTTTCCCCCCGCTGGGCGGGGTGACCCGGAGGCCTCGAGGACTTGTGTCTAAGAGCGAGGTCCTTCCTGCGTGGCAGGTCGAGCGGTTCTAGGCTGTGCATAGGTAGCGACAACCTAGAGGCTCGTTCACTGGACCGAGAGTCTGGAGAGCGGTGCCTTCTGGACTCTCCTGAAGGGACGTAGACCCATTCGCCGCCGGGAGAGACATCCCTCCTGTACTTATGGGAGTGAGAGCGGGGGCGCTTCCTGCTGTGCCGCGACCTCGACCTGGAGCGGGAACGATCGCTTTCGGCCCGCTCTCTCTTCCGGTGTCGTTTCTCCCTAAGTTCTCCTCCGGAGGATGAATCTGCCTCAGAAGAGTTTGAGGGCGCCACGTTCCTCGCGTAACGGCTGCTCGAGTGATGCGCGGGGGAAGCTCTTCGCCGTCGATCGTCCGAGACAGGATGTTGAAGGAAGTCCTCGGGAACTGCGTCTACTCTATCCCTGCTAGGAGGCCAGGGGCCCAGGGACACGTCCATCCTTAGCGGTGACCTCCCCGGAGTCTTCGGCAATTTCCACCCGAAGGCATCGCTACTCGGTCGGCGAACTCTAGCGTGGTTGTCCTCTGGAGGGGGAGAACCCGACGCACCGGCCCACGAGGGCGGGGGGGACTCCGAAATAGCAACACTCCCCCACACTGGGTCTTCTGAGGAAGCTTGATCCCCTGCCACGTGGCCCGATTCCCCCGAAGCACTAGCGGCCCTTCCGTTCTCTCCAGAGGGGCCAGCCCTTGGTTCCTCCCTCACACTGGGTTCACCGGGGAGAACACTATGGCTAACTATAACACTGGGGGCTTGTTGCCCGCTCCTCTGCGAAGGAGACGGAGAGGCCGAGGCTTCGTCGGACCGATCACTGACCGACGGTAAAGAGGACACGCCACTCACTTTCTTGGGGGAACGCTTAGACGACTTCTTCTTCTTGGTACTATACCGTACCCACTGTATGCCGTCCCAACTTACGCACTCCGGACACGTGTCCGAGGAGGAGCAAACTTTACCCCTGCACGTGGAACAAAGGGAATGAGGGTCCACTTCTGGCTTAGAGAGGAAAGCCCCACACGACTTTCCGGCTCTAGGACCAGGGCAACGACGCACATGCTCCATCGTTCGCACACGAAGGGCCAACACTATCGAGTTACAAGAACACTGGATATACGCAAGGGGGACGTACTGAAAACACTTTGCGAAAACGCACTACGCAGAAAAAACACAAGTCCCCACACTGGAAACACGTGGAATCACAATGCGCCAAAGGATCGAGAGTTAAGCGAGAGGGTGAGATGTTTCACATCTCACGACCAAGAACTTAATGAGGATGCTGACCCGGGAAGGCAGTGACCTGCCCTAATCTTGCCCTCAGGGCGTATCCTGGCGGCGGGGGTAGAAACTATATGGAGCGAGATAGGGGGGTAACGCGGGAAAATCTTGGTCGAGATTGAGAGGTCAAGTGACTCTCCTATAGAAAGTAGTTCTCGCTGAGTATATTGTGTCAGAACAATATATATATATATATATATATATATATATATATATATATATATATATATATATATATATATATATATATATATATATATATATATATATATATATATATATATATATTTCTACCTCATACTTGGGATCGAACGCTAGCCCCTTCCAATGAAAGGCCAGGTCGAAACCAACCATGCCACA